>NW_025763473.1:0-89531 GCF_003444635.1 Morchella importuna | reverse complement strand
CTCTTTTGACCTTAGTGACGATTTTCAGGAAGTAACAACAGAAGAAATTTACTTCCGCAATCAGATCATGCCCGACACACTCGGCCACCGGACCCCGATAACATCCGTACCCGATTATACAGGGCAACAATCAAGGCAAACACCCAACTCTTCCAAGACATGTTCTCGGCCATGCTCCGACATGGAGTCCAGCTGGATCGATGGGGAAAGCGGCAAAATGCATACGATCCCGAAACCAGGAAAATCCGACTATTCGTCAGCCAAAGCCTACGACCCATCTCCCTACTACAATGCTTCAGCAAAGTACTGGAAAAGATAGTGGCAACAAGACTATGCACTGCCGGATCCATCCTGGAGACCCTCAGCAAAGACCAGTTTGGAGGAAGACCAACAATCTCAGCGATCGATGCCTACTACGGACTCTTACGCCCATACAACAAAACCTCCTAATCAAACGAACTACAGGAATCACTCCAGACAGACCAGCCCTCCTCACAAACGACATACAGGGAGCCTTCAACTGCGTCAACCACCTCCTACTCGCAGAAATCATGACCCAACAAAAATTCCCAACATACCTAACCAACTGGTGCAAGGAATTCAACACCAACCGAACACTCCAATTCCAATTCAACCACGAAACTGGAACCACCACAACGATATGCCTCAGGACTACCCCAAGGCTCCCCCCTCTCCCCAGTATTATTCATGATATACGCCGGGGTGATAACAGACCCCACAACTCCCCCAAAGAAACCAACACCACCTATATCGACGATGATGCACTCGTACAACTCGCAAAAGTCCCCCTCTTCATCACCAAAAGACTCAACGAAAGAATGGCGGAGGAGGGTCAAGAAAGCAGCACCCCTCAATATCAAATACGAACCTCAGAAATCCGACCTGGTCTTTCTTCAAACCCACATCATCGAACATTCCAACTCCCAGAAACTCGGTAACAATCGCAAAAGAAGAAATCCAACCTAAAGATAGACTCAAATACGTTGGAGTCTGGCTGGACTCAAACCTCTCCTTCCGACCCCACATCGAAGAAATCATCGCCAAAGGCCTGAAAGCCCTAAGCAGAATCAGAAACATCGCACACCTCCCTGGGACAACAGTAAAATCCATCCACCACCTCATCGTCCAAGGCTTCCTCCCCACCATCCTATGGGGATCAGAGGCATGGTGGACGGGAGCCGACCACATCCTCCGATCACTATCCCCACTCTATAACGAAGCTGCCAGAATAGTAACAGGCCTACCCCGCTGGACAAAAACCGAAAGACTGCTGAAAGAGGCAGCACTCCCCCCCACTCGAACACCTCCTCAACCAACAAATCACGAAAATACGGGACGCGCATCCTTTGCCACCCTGCCGACCACCCACTCAACGAAGGACTTATACAGCTCCTCCCCACCAAGATAAAAAACATAAAAGGCACAGGCCTACACCGGATAGCATCACTCATGCTACCCTTTCAAGAGCCAGGCAACCGCAGAGAGCGATGGATCCAAAACGACACCCTCACCAAACGCATGATGGAGGAATGGAACTCCATCCCATGTACCAATTACCACGAGCCAGGAACCCTTAAAATTCATCCCAAACGAGCAAAACTCCCCCGATCCAAAGCAAAACTCATACACCGCATACGATGCCAAGCCACCAGATTAGACAGACACGCAGCATTCACGGAACCTGAACCCTGCCAATGTGGCTCGGAACAATCCTCCAAACACACCATGATCGACTGCCCGCGATGGGCCCAAATACGAAGACCACTTATGGATAAAATCCCAGGACCGCACACCTGGGAAAACTGGTTATTTACCAACCTCAACGTAGAACTGATTCTACAATTCGCATCAAAAACCAACCTACTCGACTGGTACGAAATGGATGAGGAGGACCCGGAGGAATGACGATAGGTTTCTTCGATTTCTCTTTCCTTTTCTGTACCTTCCTTTGATCTTCGTTGCTTTCCGTTTTCTTTTCCTTTGTTTTCTTTGTTTTTCTTCGTTTTTCCTATGTTGATGGCGGCGGATCCGGCGTGCGATAAGTCCTGTACTTCAAAGCAATATAAAACTATCTATCTATCTATCTTCTGTATTCCCTCGCAACACCAAAACTTTCGAACAACAATAACTTTTGGCCTGCACTCCCAATAAAACTTTTACACGAACACGATCCTGTATGTCAATAGACAGCGTAATCTATTGGTATCTTATCGCACATCTGTTCGTACGCGAAGTTATTCACACTCTAGTCCCTGAGTTGTGATCTCCTCACCCCTCAACCCTCGCTTCAGCCTCGCCACCGTAGCGAAAAACAACAATTTGGCCTCACCAAACCCACCCAACCCACCAAACATTGCGGGCAGGAAGAGGACTCTATCAGAAGTCTTTCCTAACCCAACCCGAACTGGAACATCAGTGATGTCCCAGCAAGCCTCCTTGAGCTCCTGGTTCGCAGGAGCCCCCCCACCGGGAACACCGGCACCCCCTCGCTTCCCCGACACCCAATCAACCCAACAAACCCAGTCCACCACCATCGAACAAACCCAACTCGGTAATGAACCTTTTTCTATCTTCGCCGAACACACCCAATACAACGAGCCATACGCACCAAAGTACGACTACATTCACCCCAGCATCGTCCCGGACGAAACCCACGCCAGGATGGACCTAAACTATATATCCTGGGTAGTTAGAAATGCCCTCACCGTAGCGCTCGAACCCATCAACCAAACAACCGAGCAAATCAACAAGGGCCTAAAAGCCACCATCGAAGTCCTATCCGTCCAAAACGAATCCCTCAAACACACCGTCGACATCCTGGCTAAACAGATATTTGAAATGACAAAGAACCAGGACAAAACTTCCGAAAAACTCCACCGCCTCCAACAACAGCTCACCAACCTCTCCGTCAACAGGCCCAGCAACCAAGCAATGACTGAAGGAAGAACCTCCGCAACTGCCGCCGTCGCTGCTGCCACTATCACCACCGCCCCCACCACACCCGCCAACAACCCCAACCACCCCAACCCCAACCACCCCCAACAGCCAAAAGGGAAAGCACTGACTCCGCCGGCACAAAAATCATATGCGGCCGCCGCGGCAGGAAACACGAATCCCGAATTTACGACCGTCACAAACAAGAGGAAAACCAAACCCAAAGCAGACCCCCTTTTCAAACCGGAAATCACCAAACTCAACCGGGAAATTGTAATCGAAACAAACAAAGAACCCTCAATCACCCCATCGGACATCAGAGCCAAAATAAACGCAAAAATCCAGGACCCCGACTGCCAACTAATCGCCGCCCGGAAAACAACCAAGAACAACATAATCCTGGAATCAAAATTCGCAACCCCAGCAACAAAGGTCCTTGAATATAAAAAGGAAATTGAAACCGCCCTAAACGAACTGAAAGTACCTTTCGTCGACATCCGGGTTAACTCCAGATGGTGGAAATTCATTCTCCATGGCATTCCTACCTCCATAGGGGAAGCATTTGATGCAGGACAATTTCTGGCCTCGGAAATCAGAAACAATTACGGCAACACCTTCGAACTGGCACAAATCCCGAGATGGTTGTCAAAACCAGAAGCCAGAATTGGGAAATCCTACTCCTCCATGATCATCGCCCTCCCCGGTCAATTCACCAAAGAAAACCTCGGTCTCCGGTACCTCACCCTCTTTGACAGAAACTGCAAAATCGACAGCTACCTCCCCGCAAACCCAGAAACCCAATGCGCCAAATGCCTTGAATATGGACACAGGCAAGAACGCTGCTCCCACACCAACGGAAGATGTGGACACTGTGCCGAGGAACACCAAACCAAGGACCACCCATGCACAGAATGCGCTGGAGGCCTTAGATGTTCACACACACCCATCCGATGCTACCACTGCAAGGCCCCCCACAAAGCAACAGATAGCAACTGCCCAGAACGAACCAAAGTCCGAATTACAAACAGACTCGGACCAGACACAAACCCAAGCCCGCTACCAATACCCATAGTCATCCCGGCCCAAGACCCCCCACAGGAAGATGCAGCCATGGACAACTCCCAATGAGCTACAACAAAAGGACAACGGCTATCGCACAGCAACTGAACTGCGCGAAAAATGAGCTCACAACAAAGTCAGTAGTGGAGGAAGCAGAACAGGACCACAACATACTTTTTCTTTTGTTACAAGAACCATGGAATAACAAAAACGGCCACCCACCGGAATCCCCTCTTTTTTACCTTTTCACAGCCAGCAACAAAGGCACTAAAGCTGCTACATACATCAGAAAACACGTCAACCTAAAACCAAAACACCATTACACACACAATAACTTCATCGTCTCCGTCACGGTGGAAATCCAAAGCCAAAAGACACAAATCCTCAACATATACTCACCAGGACGAAGCGGACCCTTCGCAGAAATCTCCCGACAAATAACTACCATCCAAAATTGCCTCGTCATGGGAGACTTCAACAGCCACCACCAACTCTGGTATGGACACAGATCCCACAACTACACCAACACGATTAGAGCAGACAAATCGGGATCCAAGAAGCTGAAAAGATGGATAGACCGACAAAAGTTATCCCTACTCAACGAACCAGGCGAATTCACACACTTCCCCAGGAACAACAACAGACCGACCATCATCGACCTGACATTCGTAAAAGGACCAGTACTGGACCATGATGTCCGCTGGAACATCGACCGATATGGAGCAGGTTCCGATCATGGAAAAACAATCCTGCAACTACGAATAGAGAAACCCCCCCACATCCCCAGGAGACTATGGCACCGAACGAACTGGGAGAAATTGGAAGAAAATATCTCAGGCCTCCATTTCCCCTCCGAAGCATGGGAAAGTCAGAACCATACAAAACAATCGGTCGACTTCATCCTCGAACACATAGATAACCTAATAGATCAGGTCACCCCATGGAGCCAAGGACACCTCAAGTCCAAGAAGTGGTGGACCCCAGAGCTCAAGAAACTCAAATCCTCCCTCAACATCCTAGAAAGGAAAGCCAGAAACACCCAAAAGGACGAAGACAGAGAAACCTTCAGGAAAACAAGCAGGAAATGGACCGCAGCGATCCGCAAAGCCAAGGCAGAACAAAGGGAGAAAGAACTCACAGAGGCCAAGGGAAGCGCCATCTGGAAACTAGTTAATAAAGGAGAAAAAAGGGATATTACAATCCCAACCATACAAGGTGAAGAAACGTTTGCGGGGAAGTGCCAAGCTCTAAGAGCCCAACTCTTCCCCACAAATTGGACGTCCCCCAACAATTCTCCACTCCAAATCAGACCCCCCTCCTTTGACCTTAGTGACGATTTTCAGGAAGTAACAACAGAAGAAATTACATCCGCAATCAGATCATGCCCAACACACTCGGCCACCGGACCAGATAGCATCCCATACCCATTCATACAGGCAACAATCAAGGCAAACACCCAACTCTTCCAAGACATGTTCTCGGCCATGCTCCGACACGGAGTCCAACCGGACCGATGGAAAGTGGCGAAATGCATACCAATCCCGAAACCAGGAAAACCCGACTATTCCTCGGCCAAGGCCTACCGACCCATTTCCCTGTTGCAATGCTTCAGCAAAGTACTGGAAAAGATAGTGGCAACAAGACTTTGCACCGCCGGAACCATCCTGGAAACCCTTAGCAAAGACCAATTCGGAGGCAGACCAACAATCTCGGCAATCGATGCCTTACTCCGTACCCTCACGCCAATCCAACAGAACCTCCTGATCAAACGGACCACAGGAACCGCCACCCCAGACAGACCAGCGCTCCTCACAAACGACATACAAGGAGCCTTCAACTGTGTCGACCACCTCTTACTCGCCGAGATCATGACCCAACAAAGATTCCCAACATACCTAACGACATGGTGTAAGGAATTCAACACCAACCGAAAACTCCAATTCCAATTCAACCACGAACTGGAACCACCACAACCATACACCTCCGGGCTGCCCCAAGGGTCCCCCCTATCCCCAGTATTATTCATGATATACGCCGGGGTAATAACAGACCCCACCAACTCCCCCAAAGAAATCAACACCACCTACATCGACGACGACGCCCTCGTCCAACTAGCAAAGTCCCCTCTCTTTATTACCAAAAGACTCAACGAAAGAATGAACGAAAGAGTCAGGAAAGCGGCACCCCTTAACATCAAATACGAACCCCAAAAATCCGACCTAGTCTTCTTCAAACCCACAACATCGAACGCCCCAAACCCCAAGAACCCGGTAACAATTGCAGAAGAAGAAATCCACCCCAAAGACAGACTCAAATATGTAGGAGTCTGGCTGGATTCCAACCTCTCCTTCCGACCACACATAGAAGAAACTATCGCCAAGGGCCCCAGAGCCCTAGGCAGCATCAGAAACATCGCCTACCTCCCCGGATCAACAGTCAAATCCATTCACCACCTCACCGTCCAAGGCTTCCTCCCCACTATTCTATGGGGGTCGGAGGCGTGGTGGACGGGAGCCGACCACATCCTCCGATCACTATCCCCACTCTATAACGAAGCCGCCAGGATAATAACAGGTCTACCCCGCTGGACAAAAACCGAAAGACTACTAAAAGAGGCAGCACTCCCCCCACTGGAACTCCTCCTCAACTATAAATCACGAAAATATGGAACGCGCATCCTCTGTCACCCCGCAGACCACCCACTCAACGAAGAACTCATACAGCTCCTCCCTACCAGAATAAAAAATACCAAAGGCACAGGCCTACATCGGATTGCGTCACTCATGCTACCCTTCCAGGAACCAGGCAACCGCAGAGAGCGATGGATCCAAAACGATACTCTCACCAAACGAATGCTGGAAGAATGGAACTTCATCCCATGCATCAACTACCACGAACCAGGAACCCTAAAAATCCAACCAAAGCGAGCAAAACTCCTCCGATCCAAAGCAAAACTCATTCACCGCATACGATGTCAAGCTACTAGGATAGACAGACACGCAGCATTCACGGAACCCGAACCCTGCCAATGCGGCTCGGAACAATCTTCCAAGCACACCATGATCGACTGCCCACGATGGACACAACTACGGAGGCCACTTATGGACAAAATCCCAGGACCGCCCACGTGGGAAAACTGGCTATTTACCAACCTCAACGTAGACATGATTCTACAATTCGCAGCAAAAACCAACCTACTCGACTGGTACGAAATGGACGAGGAGGACCCGGAGGAATGATATTTCTTTCTATCTTTTCCTTTTCTTTTCTGTTCCGCCTTATGATTCTTTACGTTGTCTTTCCTTCCTTTCCTTTTCTTCGCTTTTTCGTTTCTTTTCCTTTTGTCCTTTCTTATGTTTTAGGCGGAGGCGCCGGCGTGCGATAAGTCATGTACTTCAAAGCAATATAAAACTATCTATCTATCTTCTGTATCAACCTACTATACACTTGTTTGTACCTGGCATAGCATACCAGGTAGAACCACTCCTATATTTACGCTGGTTACCAATATACACGCTGTTACTTCTCTTCTCCACGAAGACCTCTGTACCTCGCTTGACCTCGCTTGATTAATTCGACAGCTCCTACTGTCGCATATCGTACCCTGCGGAATACTCGCTATCGCCGCCCCTTGAGACGGACACTCAGACAGTACCAAACACTACCGCACCTGGATAGGATCACAAAATAGGTTAGTTGTAAGTCGAGATGTCACATTCCCCCCTCCTGAATCAGGGGAAGTCTCCGTGGAACTCGACTACACCCCTATCCTGAAACCAGAAGCGGCACCTGCACCGACAGACGATGGATATGAATCAGAAGACAGGCCTGATCAAGAACCCGAATCGTCAGCAATCGAAGAAGACCTTGAAACAGACGCAAGTAGACTGGGGGCCGGGCTTATGAGGCCCACTCCTGGACGTCTCCTCGAACAAAGTAATAAACAGGAAGCTAATCAGGAAAACACAGAAACACCCTCCCGGAACCACCAAGGAAATCGAAACCTTGGAAACCAACAACCGAAAAGGAGAAAGAATCTGAAGTCCCTCATCCTGTTACAATAAGAAGATCGAATCGCATCCGTGAAAGAACGGAGAAACAAGCATCACTTGATATCGAAGGGAAAAGGAAGGAAATCCGACAGAAAATATCGGAATTAGGAACCACCTATGACAAGGAGGTATCAGAAATACTAGCCGATGAAGATATGGACGAACAAACCAAGCAACTAGCAATGGAAGCAGCCAGCCTAGACCACAAAAAGGACAAAGCAAAGCTCCAAAGCCAGTACGACAACCTTGATTCCACCATACATCGGGTACACCTAGTAACTGAACCTACCACCTTCAATCAAGCGATAAAAAGCGATGATCAACACCTATGGAAAAAGGCAATACAGACTGAAAAAGACGCCCTTGACAAGGCCCACACCTGGGACATTGTCGACAGACCAACCAACCGAGCAGTAGTCAAAGGAAAATGGGTATTCAAGGTAAAACACAACACGGACGGAACAATCGAAAGATACAAAGCAAGATATGTCGCCAAAGGCGTCAAACAAGTACAGTATCAAAATTATGATGAGACCTTCACCCCCGTTGCCCGATACGATTCCCTACGACTCCTACTTGCACTAGCTGCACACAACGGTTGGACACCACAACAAATGGACGTCAAGTCAGCCTTCCTATACGGTATACTAAAAGAGGAAATCTACATGGAACTACCTGAAGGCTACAGGCAGGCCTATAAGGTTTGTAAACTTCGCAAATGCATATATGGACTAAAACAATCACCCCGTGAATGGTATGCTTGCCTAGCAGACTCCCTTCAACGGAAAGGATTTGTCCCAGCCAAATTCGACCCATGTGTCTTCATACATAAGAAACACCAACTATACATATCGGTGTATGTTGACGACATCATGATATTCGGACCCGACTCCCCATTCAGAAACGAAATCAGACAACTACTTAAGGCAGATTTCGAATGTACGGATCTCGGTAATGCGAAATTCCTACTCGGAATAGAAATAATGGTAACAAAGAACGGTATCACGTTGTCACAACTAGCATACATCAACAAAATCCTAGACAAATTTGGAATGAATAACTGCAAACCAGTTGGCACACCACTCGAACCAAATCTGAGTCTTCGTAAAGGAGAACCAGAAGATCAAATCGAGAAAACAACTGAGTATCAATCCATAATTGGATCACTCATGTACGCCAGCATAGCAACAAGACCTGATATCACCCATACCGTTACCGCTCTCTCTCAGTACTCCTCATGCCCAACTGAGGACCACCTACGAGCAGCCAAACGAACTCTCCGATACCTCAACGGAACCAAGGACTGGAACCTGTTCTACCCGAAAGGAAACACTAGAACACTCGATGGTTTCTCAGACAGTTCCTACGCTTCAGACCTAGATGACAGAAAATCGTTCTCAGGATACGTGTTCAGACTAGGAAAATCAGCCATAAGCTGGAGAAGCCGGAAGCAGAAATCAGTCGCCGTCTCAACAACAGAAGCCGAATATATGGCTCTGTCCCTAACAGCTCGACAACTGGTATGGATTCGCAACGCCTTATGCGAACTCCAACAACAATACCAATACAACATCCACGCCGACAACACAGGGTCTATCGAACTCTGTCGGAACCCACGTATCCACGACCGGTCCAAACACATCGACGTTCACTATCACTACACACGTGAACAACTCGAAGCCGAAACCTTAAAACTCCTCTATGTCCCAACCGAAGACAATGTTGCAGACATAATGACCAAAGGACTACCGAAACCAGCTCACCAAAAATTGTCAGAATTGATACGATGTGGCAAGTGAGGGGAAGTGTAGAAATAGGGCATTGCGACATCGGTTATGTATGGAATTACTCATGTATAAGGGATGACTCATAGAAGGAACAGGGATTCAGATAAGGCTTAGTGTCAAGGATTATGTAATTAGGGGATCACGTGGTATTAGAATATCTGTATATATAGAGCGCTCAAACGCCCACATAGTCGCTGGAACTTTAGCGGCGCAATAGTATCTTCTTCGCACTACAAACACATCCTCCCTCAAGGTCACGTGTTCAAACCACACTCAAGTCATTTTCTCCCACACTACAAACTTCACATCTCTCTCGCCGCAACGAACAAGTGAAAACTCAGAGATCAAGTGATTTGATAGCCATGAGTTAAAGGTCAAAAGGGACTTACTGGCTTAATCAGATAGCGGGCAAGATTATACAAGTTATTCTCATCTTAGAAGTATCCTGCTAGCTGCTTGCAAGTTTTCCCCTAACGTCATCTTTCAAACTCAACTTGACCTCTTTCAAACTCAACAATGCTGCTTCCAACTCATCGAGTTCTATCGTCTAGTTCAATTCTTTTTGCATTGGGAGTTCTTCTACCAGTTTCCTTGTTTCTATTTTTAAGGGTGGGGACTAGGAAGCTACGGTTGGGGCTTTCGTTGATGGGTTAGGGTTTTTTTGTTGTTTTTTCTCATTTTTTCTTTTTCTGTATCCCATAAACCGTAGCTCGTTGAAGTCCCAATCGGGTCCTTTACAACGGGTGCCCGCGCGCGTATAACAACCACGGGTTCGAATTATATAGAGTTTTATTCAACGAATTACATAGTTACAGAGGAATGAAAGGTAATAAAACAATTGCGATCACTACTAAGACAAAGAGGCTAATCACATGTTAAGCATTTATATCTAGTTCTACCAACAACCCTTTTCTTTGAGTCCTTTTCTAGTCTACTGGACCACCTGCACTGAACGCAGTCTCTCCGCTCATCAACATGAACAGGAAGGTGTTCACCATGCTGAAAGGGACGGGGTGCATCAGTAGAGTGTTCGCTTATGCGCCGAGTCTTTTTCTGGTTTTGCTTTTGGGTTGTTGGCGGTTCCTTTCTCTTCTGTACAGCGTCTTTCAATATCAAATCCCAACCAACCCGCATCCTAAATTCCTTATGAGATAAGTCCTTTTCCGCACTTGCATGATCTCCGTATATGATATAGGAATTAATAAGTATTGTATCCAATATCCAGAAGAAAATTGGATACCAAGTTCTTCTTGATATCATATGTGTAGCATAATAGGACCGGAGTTGGTCTGCAATATCAACACCATTCATATTGAAATTATAATCATATATGCATAATGGAATTGGAAGATTTGCTTTCCACTGCCCCTCTGCTGGCCAGAAATTCGAGGTTTTTACACCTGCCGCATTGGTGCTTTTCGGACCGGGTTTTTTTCGATCTGTGAATATTTCAGAGGAGCGGCCAGTAGTAGGATGCATAGTAGTCATGACTAGTACAGGCGCTGAATCCATCCAAAGCATGATAGCAACGCCATTGACAACAAGTGATGTCTTCCAGTGATATGGTAGTTTCGAATTTTTAGGTATTGATAGTTCGGTAGGGAAGTATTTAGAGTTGGAGCGGGCCGTTCCACATGCTCCAACTCCAAGGCGTATTCTGAGTGCGGAAAAGAGAGGTAAATTTGTATAGAAATTATCCATAAAAACATCAAAAGATTGATACAGGCCATACTCCTCACAATTGCGTTGCATGAGGTGAAAAACTAATCGGCTAGTAGCGCTCATCTCATCCACCTCGGGAAACCCAGAGGACGGTATTGGGTCAGGGCCAGAATGGTTCGCTGTCGGGAAAAAATCATAAACATAACCGGCAGCTGCATAGCAATGGAACTTATAACCTTGATCAATCGGTTTACTAGGCATTTTGTACGTGTCTTTAGAATGACCGGTGCATTGTATCATAGCTTCGTCAATTGACACCTTTGTTGGTGGGCGTCGGTACTTCCGTGATGCAGCCCGTAATTGATTCAAGAGGGGGTCAACTTTTGAGTGCCAAAGACGTCGTCCTGACGTAGTTTCCTTTGGTGCCTCGGGATGTGCAACGTGGAAATATCTCCGGATTTGTTCGAAGCGTGTAAGAGACATGTAATCTCTAATATGATGCAACGGATAAAGACCATTATTTTTCCAGTAGTCTTCCACGGCTGGCATACGGCAAACTCCCATGTAAATAATGATTCCGAACCATGTCTTCATTTCTTCTAAAAACACTGGCCTCCACCCACGTCCCTCTAGTCCAGCATCCTTCGTTGTAGCATAGCAATTGGTATTGAATGCAATTTCTGACATCAAAGTATCGGTGAGGAAAAGATTGACAATTGTACTGGGCTCAATAACTTTTGACTGTTGCAACCGGCGTGGCAGAAGATTCTGTGCCACTCTAGGAGGTTTTGAGTGTCTAATAGGTGAGAAGGGGGTTGATTTAGGGAGTGTATTCTCCAATGGGGGTGGTGAGTGAGATCTGGTGACCGGGATTTTGAGTATCTTTGTAGGCTTATATCTTTTCCCTTTGGAGGCGGGTACTTCTGGGTCTTTTTCAGATGTCTCTAGCGAGTAGGAAAGATTAAGATTACGGGGGCGTAGAGCTCTAGAGGCCATGGTGGGCAAATTGAATGATATCGCTGCTGTTCAATTATTTTGTATGGAAAATCACCCTTCCCAACTGTTCAATTTATACACTCAAGAACCCCTCTAATTTCGAATTCTTATTATTATTATTATCATTGCTACCTACTCCATCATACATACAGTATAATGACATAACTTTCTTGTGGTGCTGGTTGACAAAGTGCGAGGGAGAATAGGGCCGTTGATATCATCACCCGATTGGGTCCTCAACTCCGTTGCTACGGTTCATGGGATAGCTTGTTTCTTTCGCTATAGTTTGTTGATCTTTGGGGACAAAAAAAAATACTCTGTTCTTATTCAACAACAGAATGCATCTCACTTCGATGGGCATTCTCCAAAAAACTCTTCAATTATTGACTGAAATAATATAATACCCATCCAAAACTAACCGGCTCCCACCTACGACACAATGGGCCAAGTAGTATTATAGAACTCCCCCCAGGCATCCACATGCGAATCCTCCTGCGGCATATACTCCACCTTATTCCGAATCCACACAAACGCCTCCTCACCATACACCGCTTTCACAAACGCAAACGTCCCGTCCATACCCGCTGCGACCCCCGACGTCGTCCACACATTACCATCCACGGTCCACCTTGCCCTCGGCACCCAGTTCACGTTCGGCCCCTGCCCCGTCGCCCATACCCATGCAGCCTTATTACTCGTTGCATTTTTTCCGTCGAGAATTCCAGTTGACGCGGCAAGGGCAGAGCCAGTGCAGACGGTGAGGAGATACTGCAGCGTGGGGAAGGTAGCCTTGATGTATTCGCGGGCAGGGTCGAGGAGTGTTCCGGCGCGGGTGCCGGCGCCGCCGGGGATAATGAGGACGTCGAGCGCGGGTGGGTTGGCGAAGGTGTGCGTGGGGACAATGCTCTCGCCGAAGTTGGAGCCGGTGGTGTTCATGGAGGCGGAGCGGGTCTTGGTGGATACTGGGTCGAGGGTCTCGGCGATGATGTAGAGGTTGGTCTTAAATAGGGTGGAGAGCATGTTGAGGGTGTCGAGGGGGCCGAAAACGTCGAGTGCCTGGAGGGGTTAGCTGAGAAGAATTGAGAACTGGGTACTGGGTGGAGGTGGGGGTTACCTGGAAGGCGGGGAAGACGAGGACTCCGAAGTTTACTGGGAGGGCTGTGGTAAGGAGGTTAGTTGGACTCGTAATGATCAAGATGTGGGTATTCAGGAGCTTACGTGGAACCTCTGCTGCACATGCAGCAGTGCTGGAAACTAGAAGAGCGGCCATTGCTGTGAGTCTAGGGAAACGCATGGTGGATTCTGTGGTTAGGTCCTATAACCCGAGAGGGATAACAATGGGAAATACATACATTTAATACGGCAGAGAGAGGTCCTTTATAGTTTGCTGGTGTGGAACGGTGTATATTTGTAGCCAGGATGTATAGCTAGGATGTAATCATTTTTGAAAAGATCCTGGTCCTTCGCTTTATATATGTCTGCTGCAAGGCTTAACAGATATATTATGAATCCATGAACAGCTTATATTCTCTGTGGCCCCCAGACTCAACTGCAGTTCGCCACAACTATCACGCCGAGCTAAGGCGACAACACTTTTAGGACATCCATGCCTTTCCCGCCTCGGCGGAACACCCAGCTGATCATGACACTCAATTCGTACATCTCCAACACGAGTTGAATAGCAGTAATAACCTGCAAAGAGCCGGATATATATGCAGCGAAGAAGTATATATGCAGCGACAAATGCAGTCACAGGGAGATAGCAGCGCTAGCTAATAATCATGGTAGCCGCATCTATCTGAAGAGATGTATATCTGTGTTGTTGGGGTCTGTGAGAGGGTGGTTTCTTCGCCTCTAGCTCTTCGCTCGATGTGCTGACTGACTGACTGACAGGCAGCCGGGCCGTAACTCACGGCGGGCCGGGGGGGCTTGGGTTCGTTAATGCAGGTGTCAGTGCTTCTGGTGGTGAATTGTTTGTCATTAACTACTTAACCACCACCACCATGATAGAGGTTGATGTATCTCTCTCCTCACTCTTTCTAACGGCACAGCTCTTGGTCCTTGGGTTGAGGCTTTTATCACTGTAGCTGTAGCGGCCATCCCCAAACCTTGGCAAGAAGAGTATCAACCGCGTGGTGCACGGTATATAAAACCACCTCAAAACTGCTCGCACCTTGCGTTGGTAAGCAAGCTCAGGTCCCTGCAGATAGATTAAAGGTCTTACTTACCCATCCCGGCGAGGTAAATACATACATGTAGTACTACATGTAGTACTGCTGGTACCCATCAACATAATCCTGGTTGCGATAATGAAGGTAACATATCTTGGTTCGAATAAGAGATTGAGAGGGGCGAATACTCTAGAGTAGAGTCACCCCGGGAAAAAACAAGAAGTTAGTCTAGAGCGTTCATTGAGCTCATCAGAGAATACGGTGCGAGACAGGGGTGGGTACGGTACTTATCCGAGAGAACAGTAAAGGAATGCGCCAGGCCCCATAAGTAGGCTGGCTTTCAGTTGGCCCGAATATCGAATTGGAGAGGAGAATGATCTCTCGTAGAGTAGAGTAAGTACTATCTGTACTAGGTAAAGTAGAAACACCGCTGGTGGGGACTGAATAGTTCTTTGCATTACGTAACTCATTATATAGTCTACTCTACGTGACGGTATCGCTTGGACAACGCTAGCACTTCTCACTCACTCTACTACTCACTCATGATCACCGCTCACTCCCTCGCTCAAACTCCTTGCTAGCGACTATACTCACTCCTCCCTCCCTCCCTTCACCTCTCTATTCTCTATTCTCTATTCTCTATTCATCATGCTCAGCCATCCCCGCTGCATCCCGATAAAACCGCGATAAGACCATAGAGAACGGGCGAAGAGGGCTCTTAAAATCGGAATCCGGAGTAAGTTATTTTTCAAATCCCCCCCCCCCCCCCATCCACTATACATGTATGTATTTATAAAATTGGATATGGTTTTGCTGTATCCAAGGGTGTACTCCGCTTGGCCCGGGCAGCGAGGGAGTTCTGGACCTTTGGCCAGGTTTTAAGCCTAGACCCCTCCTACATTCCTTCTATGTAAGCTCCATCTAGAGGATAGGCTAATTATTCTCAGCGATGGGACTTGTAGGCAAGTAACAGCCAGAGTATGAGCGTGCGAGGAATGGACGAACGCCCGCACTGGTTTAACTCGTGTATAAGCGCGTTATATTAGTTACCGAACGCCTGCTCTTGGTTAGACTGAGACTATTCGACTCAGTATGACTGTGCTTATATATATATATATACACGTGTTGAACTGTAGGATAAACACAAGCCGGGAATTGGTTTAAATTTCTCTGAGTCAATTGGCTAGGGCTTGTACACACATGGCATAAAAACGCTTTACTTTTTGTATAGAAAATAACCATTTTAGTTTTGACAAGTCCCGCAGTTGATAAATATAAATATACCTGTATGTATCCCTATTCTGATCCCAGAGAAATAGTACCCTGCCCTTGCACCGACCACCATTAATTTCGCCAAAAGATATTAACAAGAAGTAAGAAATAAACAAATAGAAGAAACAACCTCCCCGGGCTGCACATGGAACTACCTCCGTTCTACGAAGAAGGTACAATATATTCAGTAACTTCCACCTTCATCAGGAACTGACTCTCCCCAGGCCTCACGTCCTCGTAAGCTCTAGATCTCGAGGTCTCGGTGGAGGATTCCTTGTGAACACTGTAATGCTGCTTACGATCCCACCCGATAAAGAATCTGTAGCTGGATGTATAGCCTAGCCCCAAAAGTTTAAGTGCTCGGTCCTTTGTGCTTTCTCCGTAAAGACGGGCATAATCTTCCAGTGCATTGCTTGCGTATAATAACGTGTGAGTCGCTGCCAATGTTGTAGGCATATGGCTCAGATTAGCACCTGGACGAGACCAGTATACATATATAATGACAATCAGGAGGTATGTCAGGATTCCTGTTGCCATTCCAAACATGGAACGTGAAAGTGTGACACGCTCTTTGCTGACAAACGATATTCCGATAGTCTTTTCTGTGGTGCCAAAATCAATGTATTTATGGGAGTATAGCTGGAGGTTGATTGAATAGAGGGCTTTGTAAACATCCGTGAATGCTTGCACGACATGTTCTTTATCGGGTATATGTGTGACATTTGTGAGGTGGCGACGAACAAGTGGGGTTTTTTCAACCATAAGATAGTTTATCCATCTCAATGTGTAAGGACTCAGGAAGGTATTGTCACTGCCTACTCTTAATATACTGCCCGAAACTTTCCACTCCCCATCTCTGGTTAAAAAGGCGGCTATAGCGCTCTGAAAACTTGTGTCAAAGTCGACAGTAGGATCCGTGGTGTTATCCCATCCAAAGAACGCTTTGCCTTCAGATTGGGGCAGCCATTTGAGGATATCGTAGGAAAGGACGATACCTTTCCCGTCAACTACTGCCGAGACCTCCGAAACCTCCAAATTCGAGGAACATGACATGACCACGTATTCGGTTTGATTATTCGGTGCATAAGGATGTGAAAAGTTACTTGGGTTCGGGTCGCCTGGAATTTCGCCTTACCTGGCAAAAAAAGTCCTAGGGCATGTTGGAGACTTGAGGAAAAAGTCGCTGCCAGGCGTTCCATCTTGGTTCCAGTAGAATAGACTTGTATTATATATTGGTGTCTCTCCGCCCAAAAGAAATATATCCTCTCCCCAGCGGCTATGGCTGACATTAAAGGTGTTCACAGTATAACCGGAAGTCCCATAGATTGTTGTGTTGCGGATTAAAAGCTCGTCGGGTATCAACTCGCAAGAGATGTTTGCTCCGAATCCCCAGGTTGTGCCGCGTTGCTCCACAACCTGTTCCGAAGGCTTTGTGCTGTTGAAGGGTAGAATAAACATTTCCGGCGTGGCCCACTGGGGAAGGGTGCTGTTTAAAGAGAGATTTCCGCTCAAAACATAGTACATCTCCGGCATTGGCGTACTTTCAAAATTGCTGGTATAGTCTGAAATCGTTTGTACAATCTTGGGAGTAATAAAGCGATCCAAATCATCGGTAACCATGAAAAGTTCGGATGATGAGGAAAATAGTCCTCCCAGGGCAACAGCGAGGAAGTTTGCTGCAAGAATGGCGATTGTAAGGGCAGAAAGGACAAAAATTTCGAACTCTGAGAGATTGCCATAACTGAAAATGAGGAGGAGATTTATCATAGTCGAGAACAAGTGAGCGGGAGCTCCTTGCCTGTCCGAGGCCTTTTTTTAGGGTCTCATAAGGACCAACCATACAGGCATAAGCCCCCAATAATACCAGCAGTGGCTCTATTGCCATACCAAGTGCTGTGGGTATATGCGACCACAGTATCTTATAGCCAAAAGAGTTGGTAGGTGCCACGGTAGGAAGTCCTGCGGTCGAGGAATGGAACGTTAGCACTAATTAAGCTGAAAATGTCATAATCTTGTACCAGACGTAGATAGCTTACCATTATTCTTAATGCTATATGTATAGATGAATATCAAAAATACCAGTAAGAAACCAAAAAAAGAAAAATACAAGACTCCCGCGATCCTGCTGAGTTCCCAGCTAATCTTAGGCTTGAAGGGAGTAAGCTCACTGTTGTCGATATACTCAGGAGTCAACCATGTTTTCTGATCCGCACCCCCGCTTGTGACCTTCTCAATTATAGGGCCTTCGCCCTTGACCAATCGTAGCTGGTATTTGTGGCCAGCGCGGATCAAAGAATCCGATAGAATACGGGGATCACAAAACTCGGAATTGTGCATCGTAACATCTTGGGATAGCGTTCGAATTGCAAGCATTGATTCCAACAAAGAGTTTGGTTCTCCATCAAGATTGGTTTGTCTTCCCCACGTTACATACAAAAGACAGAGCGTTAGGAGGGCCAGTACGATGAATCCAGCTTGTGTAAGCCGGCACCACACAACGCTCACAGCATAGATTTCTGTTTCGAATTCTCGTGTGATCTTTGTGATTGAGGTATTTGACACCGGGAGGTTTCTCAGATCGGAGGCTAACGAAAACGAAAAGAGAAGCTTGTACGCATCACTATAAGATTTTGCAAGTTCGATGGGATCTAGCAAACTCGAGAGTGTATCGTTGGGATAGTTCCGGAGGGCAAACCCACCGAGACCAAATTCGTTAAGTAGTTGAACCGTTGGTACACTCTCAGCCCTGTTAGAAAAGGCCGGATCGGCAGCCCCATAGCGCTGCAGAAGCTGGTACCTTGCATTTGGATACTCGAGCGGTGCGGTGCCTAAATTCACAGAATATCCGTTGCTATCTAGATCTTCCGGCAATGCAGATTTCTGACCAGTGGCTGCGAGCTTTTTAAAGGCGGGAGCGTTAAAGCCGGACAATGGTTTCCTTTCCCCCACACGGTCAACCTTTTGGACAATGCCATCCTGTCCCTTGATCTGAACAGTAGCCATGGCGGACTGTGTCCAGTAGCTTGGCTCACAGTATACAGCTGTCCATTTTGCTGCGAGCCTGTCGCCGTCCTCTGCCGTCAGGTTATATTGGTTGCCCCATATGCCAAGGAACCGAGGATCTTTCGAGCACTTTGACATTGGGGAGTTGAGCGTGTAGATATCTTGTAAGATCCGCCTACTCACCCCTACTGTCATGGATTCGTGGCCCATAAATAAGCTATTCCAGGGGGCATAGAAACTGAAGTCCACGAGATGTTCCAGTTCGTCCATCAAGTCAGTATCCCCCGATGGAATGGGTTCCGAGGTGTAATAAGTTTTGGAAATGTCGACAAGGTGGTATTCACAGTCATTTCCATTACTAATCACGTATCCCCATCCTCTCTTGGTTATATCTGCCTTCTGGCACTTCAGGTCCGCCTCATAAAGGGTTGATTCCCCTGTCCAGGTCTCATCCTCCCTAAGATTCTTGATCGTGCTGACATCGAACGGCATTAATGCATACTCGGGAGTTGTAAAGGCTGGAAGTGAGCCGCCCAACCAAGCATATTGATATGCCTGGTATGAAGATTCGGTAGAGAGCCCTGCTGACGTGTTCCTAGGTTGGGTTTGGCTCGGAATTTCTGTGTCCAATGCTTTGAAGACATCTCTCTCTTCTATCATACCGGGCATTATCGGGATCAGAAAGACAACGGAAAACAGCGCCATCGTAGAAGATAAGCAGACAGCCCAGTGTCTAATTGAGGGTTAGTGTTGAAAAATATAACTAATTTTGTAATGCGTACCTTCGTTTAAATGACTCCCATGGAAGGGAAGTCGGGGAGCTATATGGATATTCAAGTAGGAGTGAATCTTTCGCTGTAGCACCCCCGGCCTTGGACATCTGGAAGAACACTTCCAGTCGTTTGAAGTCATGCTCCGATGTGGCCCAGAGAAGGCCAAACAAAACAGATATTATCGTAGGTAAATAATTGCAAAAGAAATCTGTGCCTCTGGATATTCCGCTTTCTGGATCAGAAAAATCTCCAAAGACAAGACCTTTATCCCGTTCCGATCTCTGAAGCAATAACTCTGCTATTAGAGTGAGAATTAAACATAATATCGTGAAGAATATTAAGAACGGTGCTCGAATAGGCCATGGTCGCCAGTTGCCTTTATAGACTTGGTTCACTATAAATCTATTATGAACTGTATAACTGAGTTGAAGAAAGGCTGAGAAAACGTGCCTTTGACTGAATCGGGGTCTGTTGGGTCCTCACGCCCGAGACTCTTATACTTCATCTGGGGTGGCGAATAACCCGGATTTTAGATTTGTTCAGTAGGCTCGTCGTGCGCTGCAATATCATACATCGAAGAATCGCTGAATGGCATAGATTCTTCTTATAAGCGGATTAAGCACCCCTGTGTAACATGCGTCGTGAGGATCCTAGCACCAATACAGATAGAACAATAACTGTGCCCGAGGAGTACATATTGTACCTGCATTGAGGCACAGTTTGTTCCTCCCGGCCGCTTTCAGGCGCGTTTGATATCGACCCCTTATTCAAACATTTCATGGCTGGTCTTTAGCTAGCCAAAGCTGACGGCATTTGTATCTAGTTTATCAGTTGGGAACAGATGGGAATTCAAAACCAGTACAGATCAAAGAGTTTCTAATGCCTTTAGATACACAATTTGAGGTAGGAGTTCTAATCCCTGGAGTAACAACTTTCACAAAGCGCACCCACTAAAGTGGGGAATATGCGAATGGGAGTGAGATCCGTTTAATTCTTAACTGAAAAGCGACTTTTGTCCTAGGCGCTGAACCATCCATCAGGAGCAGTTCCCTGCGAATGGGTAAAGCAAAAAAACCTTAATCGTTTTCAAAAGGGGCCGTGCCAATTCTACTTCAGTAATAGCTGTGAATCGATTCTCGTCGCTATAAATCCGTGAGATGCACAAACAACATTGTTCCATGAGATATATTACGAACCCTGTCATTAACGTGGCTGGGCCGATCAATATGTAGTTAGCGATACCGTCATACGTTAATTAAACACCCGACAGTTTTGCTGTCAGGAGCACAAATTATAAAGATGTTCAATATTGTCCGAATATTGAGCTTCGGGGAGCACCCTGGGATATTAAGGTAGAGATATCCAGGTCGCTGTACACCCCAGAAAAACCCTGAGGTACGTTGCACATGGCTGCCTAGCTATGTCTCAAGTACAGGAAAAATGAGGCTCAGCGAATAGTTATATTATAGTTTATTCTCTCCTCAAAGATCAGCAATAACCGTGCCCCTTTTATGATTACTACCACGATACACATGTGATTTAGTTGGTGGACTAAGAAATAATTGGATAAGAAGAACTACGAGCCTCGGTGTTTTTTTTTTCACCTTATACATTACGCAACAAATCGCGATTTGACCGGTGATTATTCCGCCGATAACGTCTTGACAGTTTTGTGCCGGCTCTAGAGCTGGGGGTGTATCAAGTCCTAGGTGCTGACGCCCGAGGTTCTTTGACACCGAGGGACTGGGGTATAAAAGAGAGTTGAGTTATAAGTCTTTGTTTTCAGAAAGCTTCAAATCAATTAGACAGATTGTATTCTCTGTAGTGAAAACTTGTGATGTTGGGACCTCAATGTCAATTAAGGACGTCGTTCGTTGCAATTGACAGATATGCCAAGAAAGTTCAAGGTTAGGGATACATGTATGTAATTTTTGAGGTTGGGACACCCGGCTATCAACACAAGAGATCTGGCATCGAACACAAACAGGCATGGGGCCGATCGCAAGCATCATCACGTATATGGAGTATTTTGCATTCTGATACTCAATCTCAACCTACCGAATTACCCCCTTCCTGTAGCACAAACAACCGCCGGCCAATACTCGATAGTGTTGTGTCTGAAATTACTTGGGAGTGCTGCTATTATAGACAATATATATCTTGTGCATTTTACCTACGACATACTCTTCATACCGGCCGCGTGCATCCTACAGGTCGAAATATACACTCTATGAATACCCCGTTTCTTGTTAGTGCGTATACCCCGCCGGCGGAGAGACGTAACTGATTCCTTCAAACGTAATATCTATTGCTCTGTATTACACAATTACGCAAAGTGGGTGAAAATCTATCTCGTGGTAGGGATCTAGGACATAACTAGCTAATAAATCTAGCCCGACCAGTAGAAATAGAGTGATTGGGTTTTGGCGAGGTCATATGATATCACTCGTATTATAGGTGTTCGTAATTCGCCCATTTAATGGGACCTGTGCACCACCTGGTATCTCGGACCTTAGAAAAGTGGAGAAAATATGAGAAATCGATTTTGATCAAGTCAAAAAGCTCTTTTATTTTAATACCTGCATTCTAATTAGCAGCTATGCGGGGAGGATATACGTTCATACTAAATCGTAAAAAGAAAAAGAAAAAAAGAAGAAGAGAAAGGGGGAGAGGGAAGAGGAGATCAGGGGAGTGAAATGGTGCCAAATAAATACATGACCGATTTAAGAATCCCTTCTGTCCTGAGAGAACAGATAGTGTAGCTTCCTAGGCCTATGTATACTCACGTAGAAAAACATATCCAACTCCTTTTTCTAAAGACCCTGAAAATCATCATGCTCTGGACCCAAATGGAGCTGTCAAAGTTAGGTTCCGGTCTTCTACTTGCACGTCAGTCTCCTCTCTAAAGTTCTGGCTTGTAGAACATTATTTAGGTGGTAGGATATTAAGTCTCGTGGTGATTTTGCCCAGAGATTCTGGGATCTTATGCCTCAAATGGGTAAGTCATGAACACCTTTGAGAAGTGGCTATAGGCCACCGTTGGGTACTCATTACAGATGGGTATTTTGCTGCTGAGACCTACTAGAGGTGGAGTCGAGTGAGCTGGCATGTAGCTGGGCTTAACATTTATGAAAACCGACTCCTCAACGGGCGTATATCATTAGCCAATATTGTGGCCTCTCAAACCCAGGTGTAGTTATTAATGTTTATTCTAACCAGTACCCATTGAAACATAAGTTAACCGAAGGTTTTAGTTATGTAGTCGGTAATTAATGATGACCGCTGTAGAGTACAATACCTGTAGTTACGCATGTTAACGCGGTGGGAGGGCTGTTTCTAGTATGTACATGTTGCCTTAATGCATGTGACCGGTCAGCACCTAGGCCTGGCGCTGACTTAGGGTTGCCAAGTTTACATGTAGTTTTAACTACATGATGTAGAGCATGTAGCACGGAAGACCCTTCCGCTCAAAAGGCTTACCTGTTCATCATGCCACTACCTACTTTTCTGTCTTTCTCCCCATCTTCACATTGCCAGCCATCCTATCAGCCGAAGTCTTTCGATCTATTAAAGCAAGATGGCTAATAATCCGTGCTAAGATCAATGCGGTAAGCCATGTTTCAAAGTACTCTATTCAATGCGCAGGCGTTGGACTGCAGTATAAGTGGGATGATACTCTAGCTTGAATAACACTGCAGATTATCTACTCTGGTGTGCGTCCGATAACATCATATGAGGCCTAAGTACAACATAAGCGGCCCTCATCGTATTCTGCGCAGGAGGTACGGCCTTGATTAGTGGGGTGATCGGTTGGTTGACTGACTGGTGAAAAGGAGAAACCGCCCTAAGCATGCATTCCACATACAGTCGCACCTCGCTATCTCGGAATTCGATGTCTCAGATCTCTTGCTGTCTCGTACGAATTTGCGGGACAGGTACCGCCCTTCTCCACCAAAAACTATTTGCTGTCTCGTATAGGTATTTGCTATCTCGTAGGAGTTTGGCTCCCAGAATACGCTAAGGACATAATGAGGTGTGACTGTACGCCAAAAGTACCCACATATCTGTGGCTCCCCCGCCTCCCCAAAAACCAAAGCCCTAAGAGGCGTTCCTTCAGCCAGCCAAATCCCCACATGTAGAGTAGCTCCGGTAGTTCCTTCTGCCCCCAGTGTTTATATAACCCTTTTCTAGGATCATTATTCCGGATCTAGCGCAATAGTTGAGCCAGGCATGGGCACTCAGTCGGTTGCGAGTTGAATCTGTATATATCGTATGCCCTTATAGTCCTTGACTTAAAGCTTCGGTACTGATCAAATCGTTTTATTGCGGATCAAATATTAGTATCTCAACAAGTGAACTACCCTTAATGGTAGGCATGATCCCGAGGAATATCTAAATCTCCAAATTCATAGAAAGAGCAAGGTAAAGTCTGCTCCGTCTCGCCGCTTTTGAGGATGATCATAATCGCGCACCCGCGCCCATCACAGTTGATCACTCGACGTTGTCATCTCCTCTTGGGAAATATTAGGCGAGGAAAGTGAAACAATCCCACAACGGACATGTAAGCGACCTTTGGATCGAATCGATCTACGCGCGCCATCGAGGTCCTAGACGCCACCCGCGTGATTGGATTTTATAGAATAGATATGTAGTTAATCAAAAGTCAGCACGTACGTCCCGTGGAGCGGGATATTATGAAGGTACTGTGCCGCACATTGAGGGGAAAAGGTGCCCCGCCCCCCCTCCCCCCCCCCCCCCGGGTACATTCACTGGGGAAAATAGAGAGAAAATGCATACATATTGCTTGGAGAGATCATTTTGCATACGTTTTTCGTAGCAACCGCCGTCGTTTCTCGGGTATTGGGAGCATAGGTATATACGTAAGTACATGTACCTACACCTGTTCCCTGCGCAGTCTTCTTCTCATAAGGCTGGTGACATGATTACTGTACACTGCAATATGCTGGTTTGCAGCCACTATGTAAGCCAGTGCTGGTTGACACATCTGCACTTGCATGTAGCACTTGCGAAACGTAAAACGGCGTTTCAAACAAGAAAAGAAGAGAGCGATTTGAATTGTTAAGCTTCTTTCAATGCATGATCGGTGAAGAGTTTGCCCTAGTCTGGGCCTATTTTAAACCCCGAGATGTCGCTCTCATGGTTTTTACTCACGAGACATCAACAGAAGATTCATCACCGAGCTAGTCAGACGTCACCAGATTTAAGGAAGCCCCCACCAAATTCGATTTCTGTGGCATGCTCGTTGTAGTAGGTGTTTCGAAAGATCTAATTGTACTCCGGAGTTCAGTTATCGGCAATCGTCGATGTTAGAGAGAAGCTTCGTCCGTGCCGCCAAAGTGTCATGATAATTTTGAGAGTTTTTCTCCCCCTGTTCACAAATTTTGGTTGGGAGCTTACCATACTCGGAAGGCCGTTCAATAATCAATTAATATTGCAATTGGTTGGAAGCTATTCTATGAAGACATCCTCAGAAACATGCAGGCAACTTTATCACATTTAAGAAACCGGGAAACACCAAGCTGAGACTCATCTGAAAAAGGCTTTGCGGCCGTAGGATTCGGTATTTTGGTTTTGGCTCCACAAATCTACCTGTTCATACACACCCCTCCCCATTTTATGCAAAAGCAATATACCTATAAACTATGGGCCGATACGGATCGGTTGGAGATCGTTTATTTAACAGTTTGGGTCCCTTAAATTATTTTATGGCTCTTATCACAACTACCGATCCTGACCATTCATAGGATCGAGGTCGGGCAAGATAGGATATCTTGGGTGATAAGAATGATCTACGGCGCAATAGACAATTCTTCAACCCCCACGACTCAATGGTTGAGAGGCAGAGGCAAGCATAATGCTTGTTGGTTGACTCAGGGCACGGGCACATGCATATACATACAGTCACTCTGCAAAAGTGTTCGTGATTCCGATTTCGGAGTGAGACATTTCTCCATATGTAACCGCGGTGGGCCATCAAGAACCCCCAAGAGAAGACCTTCCCAGTGACCAATGGCGCCCAAGTTAATGAAGAATAAGATCAATGGCCTATCCTCTTTTTATATATAGTCACGAACTATATTATATATTTCTCGTTGTTTTGAATCTCAACTTTAATAACATCAGTATTACGGGTGTGCCACAGTGCGCACCGACATTAAAACTATATCACGAACACTTTTGCTGAGTGGCTGTACATCACTCAAATACCATAAATTACCTTGGTCTTCCGGGTTTAGGCCTATGGGAATCCTCGCGAGGAAATTCTAGAGAACACCTGTGGAGTACTGAGAGGCCTGACCCACTACATATGGCTATAAATTCCACTTGGGTCAAACTCGTATATGTACAGTACGATGCCAGCCGTGAGGGTCAGGCGCGGCGTCGCAACGCCGCGCGCGCAACCAGATTTCCACAACCTTTTCACGGCAGGTTGGTACACAAGATATTAAATGTCAAATTATTGTTATTTCTCTACTATTTAACAACTATACAAAAATTCAGCTCTCCAAAGGATCAATTGTGGTTGCTGTGCTGGTACCCGTGATGGTTCGGGGGGCGTTGCGACGCTGCGCCTGACCCTCACGGCTGGCATCGTACTGTACATATCACGTACTCGTAGCTTTATAGCGTTTCCGAACACGACCAATATTGCATGACATACGAAAAAGCGCCAAATCCACCTTTTTGTATGTCATGCAATATTGGTCGTGTTCGGAAACGCTATAAAGCTACGAGTAGTGTAGGTACTCTACTACTTGTCTATTCATAGCGTTTGTGAACACCACCGCTATTGCATGCCATACAAAAAGGTTGCCTTGGCTATTTTTTGTGTGTATGTAATGCCGGTTGTGTTCACAAACGCTGTGAAAACACGAGTACTCGTACTTTCCTAACGTTTGTAAAAGGGACCACTATTGCATACCATACTAAAATTTGGACTTGGCACGTATTTGTATGGTATGCAATAGCGGTTCCTTTTACAAACGTCAGGAAAATACGAGTATAGTAGAGCAGCTACTCTATTTCCTTGAAAGGACCAACGGGGATTCTGGGACACAACGTGGCAATCGCAGGCCTGCGAGGGAGCGGGCCGGGCCATAGAGTAAAAACTAAGACGAGCTCCCTATTCCACTTGGGGCAAGGCTGACAAAGGAAACTCTTGCCATTATCCTTTTCCCCTTCCAATATGATTCTACTAGCACGTTGAACCACCTAAAAAGAAAGAAAAAAAAGCTTTTCGGAGGACCTGTACGTACTAAATGTTTATGGGATCATGAAGGTATTTGACGTGGGGTAGGCTCCAGTCCACGACTCTAGGCTGATCCTCACTACTCTAAAGTAGGCATGTACCTACATGTAGGCACACACCCTTTTCCGCCTCCGGCCGATATTGTGAAGTTAGTCCCGAGATGTGCGGATTCCGGTGTATCACATCCGCAACTCAACTAATATAATCATGCAGAGTACACGGAGTGGCACTGACAGTCTAAAACAGCGGGGTTCACGGGCATGATCACGATGAAGACAGGCATTGAGGAAATGATTGACTGGACGCCGCGCCAGCACAAAGACGCCGGAATATTGTTACTAGCCGCCATGCGGTTTGTGCGGCTTCCATTGGCGTGAGAAGATGAAGCAAAGACGTCAACGGATATGCACTTCCAATATCCCCGCCACGGGCCTACAATACTCTACTGGTCGTGGCGGTGGGACAACTACATGACACTAGTGTAGGTACTCTACCTACTCGCGACCAGCAACAAGAACCCGAATATGCAGCTGCAAGTCTTTGGTGTATTTTTGACTTCTACTCCAATGGAAATTGCAGATTAGGGCGTGCATTTTCGGGTTCTTGTTGCTGGTCGCGAGTACATACTCTACAGCTAGAGTAGAATATACATAGAGTACCTGCGAGCAAATGCTAGGTATCCGGCCAGTAATCGTCTGTAGCAGCAGTAAAGGGGAGGGGAAGGAAAAGGAGGAGAAAAAGTCGATAAAAGTCCGAATCATCGTTTGTATATCTAGTTGGACCTGCAGCTGTACTCGATCTGGAGATTTGGTACCTTGTGACGGGGCACGGATGGGGGGTACTCTAGTATTGTGATAGGATTTTCTCTAAAGTACTACTATGTTACATATGATGCTGCTAGGTAGAGTTGGGTGGTAGTCCGGCTACACAGTATGATACAACACGTACGGGAGAGGGACCATCGTGAACAAAGGAAATTCTCATATTATATAGACCCCCGTCACCCTCCCACCCAGCACACACTTCTGTTCCCCCTGCCATCGATATCATAAATAGGCACACCCCACCAGTCTCAACAAGAACACCTCATCCCCGAAAAATTCCCATCTCTAAATCTCCATCCATAACAGAAAAGAAAACAATCACCATGGCAGCTGCTGAACAACAGATTGAAATTGATGAGGTATGTCGCACCCTCGCAACAGAAATATCGCAATGTCAACAGAGAGCTAGATTCTAAGATGCCATGTCACCAACAGGAGACCACGGATGACTCTGAAAGCTCTTTGTACCAGTCTGGATCGTATGTCGACACCTCCGAAAAGGACGAATATTGGAGCAACTGGTCGCTGATTGTGAATGCTAGTGAATACTCGACCGCATCGCTGTCGTCGTCGATCTACGAGTAGGTCTTTCCCGTGAGGGTTATGGTCTGAGGGTAGCGGTGCTGACATTGAGGTGTTATAGCTACCGTTATGAAAACGGACGCAGGTATCATGCGTATAAGGATGGGTAAGGCAGTACCGATTTCTCTTGATATGCATGGGGATATCATGGCTGATGCGTCGCAGGCAATACGCTTTCCCCAACGACGAGGTATGACTCTGGACATAAAGACTAGATGGGTATGATGATCAAGAATTGCAAATTAACCATATTATCCTCATCTATAGAGAGAACAAAATAGGTTAGTCTTTCACTACAGATCAACCATAACCACGAAAGATGGCTAACAATATCCAGACTGGACATCATCCACCACGTCTATCTCCTCATGCTCGATGACAGACTCCATCTTGCCCCCATAGGCGAGAACCCACAGCGCATCTTGGACGTTGGAACCGGTACCGGTATCTGGGCCATTGACATGGGAGAGTAAGCAAACTAACCGCCACGCCTACGCCCACCCCCCACATCAGTTTTGTATACCGAACATATCTCTTACTCCTAACTACAGACGCTACCCCTCCGCGGAGGTTTTAGGAACCGACCTGAGTCCCATCCAGCCCAGCTGGGTCCCACCGAATGTGCAGTTCCAGATTGACGACGCCGAGGGTGATTGGACATGGGCGAAGGACTCGTTCGACCTCATTCACATCCGACATTTGACTGGTGCTATCCAGGACTGGCCGGCGTTGGTGAAGCAGGCTTACCAGTAGGCTCTCCCATGGGTGGCATAGTAGTATACGTATAGAGACTGACGAGGTTGTGTCCATAGATATGTCAAGCCCGGTGGTTACATCGAGTTTGGAGAGTACGAGATGGACCTTTACAGCGACGACGGCACATTCCACAGTGGCCTGTACCTGTGGAAGTTCTACGACCTTGTCAAGAAGGCTGCGAAGAAGCATGGTCTGACCACCCATCCCAATCGACTCAGTGCAAGAGATGAGAACACATCGCTGACATGAACAAATAGGTCGCGAGTTCAACGTAACGACAAGACTAAAGGGCATGCTCGAGGAAGCTGGCTTCGTGGACATCCACTACGAGACGATGAAACTTCCACTTGGAACATGGCCAGCCGACAAGAAGCAGAAGGAGAAGGGTGCGTACCTCCTCCTTAACGCTGAGACCGCTTTCGATGCCTTTGGCACAGGGCTGTTTACGAGAGAGCTGGGGATGAGCGTGGACGAGGCGAGGGAGATTGTAGAGGGTGCGGGGAGGGATTCGAAGAACAGGAAGATTCATTCCTACAACGTACAGTAAGTTATTCATTAATGCTCACCTTTGACTATTGAACAAACCAAAGCTAACAGTGAGTTTAATAAGGCACCTCTTCTACGCTCGTAAACCATTGGAGGACTGCTAGATGTTAATTTGTGAGCTGCATAAGGATTTCATACATAGTACATAGTAGCTCTTTTATTGGCCGAATGGAGTAATGAAATTCAATTTCCTGTGAGAACTCATGTGTTGGTGGGTTGGGGGGGGGGGGGGAGCTCCTGCATTCAACACCTGACTGGGTTAGGATTATCCACCCTAGTCAGCCCACCCCCCATCTTTCATAATTCATTACATACGCGTTGTCAATGGTCAATGACATTTCCGTCATGAAAGCACTACTTGTATGCACGCGGGCACCGTTTATCACTCGTTAACATTAGTCGTGACGTTTACATCGAATACATGAGAAAAGACAAAAAGAATAAAGGGAAGGGGAAAAAAAAAAGAAAAAAAGAAAGGTCAACAAACCAGCTCTCTCCCAAAAAGTAAGCATGCAAAAGAAAATTTTATAGAACGAGCGTGGTCAACTCTAGAAAACGAAACGAAGAAAAAAAAAATGCTCAAAAAATGCTGGAAAAAAAAGAGCCCCCCCCCAAAAAAAAAAGAATACTCCTCCCCAATTATATGCGTACGCTCAATAACCAAATTAATCACGACTCCTCTGGCCCCGCAGCTTTCTCCAGCCCCATCCCACTCATTGACGAGAAGCGATTCGACGACAGCCTATTCCACCCCGGACTCGGGCCCGGCGCAGACTCCAGCGTTCTCGGCGTCTTTGCCTTGGGCCCCTTTGGCTGTCGCCAGAGACGCCAGACACGGGTTGTCCAGCGAAAGCTGCTCGCGAGACCATCTTTGATCCAGTCGTCGGGGCCGTAAAGGAAGTAGGACATGAGCAGCATGATGAGGAATGTGACGGGCCCAGCGATGGCCCAGAAGTCGGCGGGAGTGGTGATGGAGGATTTCCAGTCGGAGAGACTCATGCCGAAGTACTGCACGGGGTTAGTTTTGGTCTTTGAAGTAGTGTTTGGAGGCCGGAGGGGGGGGGGGGGGGGGACTTACGCTGGTGAAGAAACCGAGGGGAACAAAGATGGTGGTGATGAGGGTAAAGACGGAGATGGTCTGGCCTTGCTGTGTGATTGCTTTTTGCATCATTTCGCCCTGTTTCAATGCCTCTTTTGCTGTGACTGTTTGGCTATCATGTGAAGTCTGTCACCGTCAGTTTCGCTCACCACCAACCACCACCCAATCAACCCAACACACAGGAAGGGGCCATACCAAGATCTTCGACTTCCTCAAATCCTTCAACCACACACTCAGCTCCTCCTTAAACTCCTTCCTCTCGCGTATCACCGCATCCACCGTCACCACCGCCTTGCGCATCTGCTCCTTGCCATCCATAATATATGGGATCTTGACGGCGTTCCTGTGGTTCCGAGGCCGGCCAACGCCCTTTTCGAATTTAAACGAGTTCTGGAAGATCTCACGCAGGTCCTCGAGGATCTGGATCTGTGACTGGACGACATCCTTCATGATGGCAATGTCGGCGAGCGATTCTTCGAACGCCTCGATCAGGTCCTCGGTGATGCGTTGTTCGGCCTCGAGCTCGGCGGTGGTGTGCGTGGATTTGATGCTTTTTTCGGGGGTGAGGATGTCTTTTGCGAGTTGGCTTTGGATATGCAGTTCCTGGGGGAGGTTAATATAGGTGGAATTGGGGAGTGGCCGAGGGGTCTTACTTGTCGCGCGACCTTCTTGCGGAACTCGCGCAGCGGCGAGGTTTCGTAGGAGGTGAGAATGTTGGCGATCATGTGCACGAGCAGGTGGAAGCCACCGAGACGGCGCTGGTACGGGAACAGCGGCGCAGAGTCCTCGTCGGCGGAGGTGAACATTGCAATGTTGCCTGGTGATCATTGGTCAGTCAGTGACTGTTGATACTATCATTACCACCACCATGCACAGGCAGGAGAGCTACTGTTGTCAAAAATGAAGAACCACCCCTGGTTCACCAGAATGCGCTTCCGCGAGTCGCCCACATCCACATCGGGTGAGGCGGTCCCCAGATACCGGTACTGCCGCAGACTCAAGCTGCCGGTGCCATTGGCGGTGCCGAGGCCGAGGTATGGGAAGGCGGCGAAGAGCGTCAGGTATTTACGCGGCCGGAAAGAGGCGCGCAGGGAAACACCTGTGACAAAGTCTTTGCCAGGGACGTAGCTTTCGTATTTGGTGAGGTTGGGCGAGTCGAGGAGGGGCTGCGGGTCTTGGGAGCCGGGGGCGGGGATCAGCGTGCTGTCGGGGATGCGCATGAACTCGGAGATGGCTTTGAGGAAGTCCTGGTGGGGAGATTGGTGTGAGCTTGAGGTTTTTTTGTTTTCACAATATAATATAAATATATAGTGGGTTTCTATATATATATGTAGCTACATAGCTGTGTCTTATCTTACCTGGACAATCTTGACGGAGCACTCTGTAAACTTTCTGTTTGACCCGTCTCAGCTGTTTGCTCTATCTCTCTCTCTGTGTGTTCGCAATTTTCTCTATATAAAATCCAAAGCCGTGAGAGATATATCATATACATACACAACTCTGATCCCGTCCGCTTCCCCCGGCGGGAAATTGGCGCTCCTAATGACCATCGTGTCGGCGATATACAGATCTTTTAGGGGCACGATGCGGAACGTGTCCTCGTCCTCGTCCACCACAACCTCGTCGTCGTCGTCGTCGTTCATGTCCCCGCGCTCGATGCGCACCGTGTGCCACCGGCCCAGCGAGTACCGCAGAAACACCACCCCGCCATCCTCCTTCTCCGGGATCGTCGGCAGGCTGTAGTCCCGCAGCAGGCACGAGCCCTCGTCGATGATGCCCGACGTGTAGATTGCCTGGGCGGGGGAGCCCTCCTGCGGGGCCACGGGGCGGATGCGTTCGGTGGAGGAGGACGCGGAGGACGCCATGTTGGGTGGTTAGGTGGGTAGGGAGTGGGGGATGGTGGTGTGGGGGGGGGGGGGGTGGTGGAGGGGTGGGTATAGGGCGGAGAGGAGGCGGAGAAGAGGCGGAGAAGGGGGAGAGGGAGAAAGAGCAGGGGCAGGAGGAGAGAAAGAAGAACAGAATCAGAAGCAGGAAGAAGGGCCGGGGAGGTGAGGTGCCATGGCTGTGTTATATTTTAAATGGAATGGGGGCTCGGGGAGAAAAGAGCTTGGTATAGCGCGATATCTCTATTCTACTCTAGCAAGCTGCTCATGCGCATATGCATGCTGGGGCAGTCTTGTATCATTGGCTGTGTGGGGGAATGGCTTCAGTAGAGCCTGCACGAGTAGAACCGATCGGGAATTAAAGTCAGCCCCTGTCCCGTTGGTATGATGCGGTGCTGCAGCTGTGCTGGCTGGCCGGGCGAGGGAGAGACTCGCTTTGTGCCCAATACATTTATTTTGTCTGGAGCACCTAGTTAGAGGTACTCGGGCATGTGGAGAGATTTTTGTTGTTTTTACCTGCTTCATTTTACTTTATTTTGGCTGTTTATGTACAGACAGGCAGGCAGACACGAGAATGGCAGTTGGTCATCGCGTGGATGGGGGATGATTGTTTGTGGGAGGGATAGGAAAAAAAAGAATCTTTTTTTTCCTTCGCCCATTCTTTTCCTTCCCCCCGCAGCCGCCAGAAATATATGGCTATCCAGGCCTCACACCCATAACAAATTCTCTTCGCATGGCGAGATATCCTCCCTACATACCCACCACCCACAGCACAACAAACCTCCGTTTTGATCTTGTGCCTTCTCGCCCGTTTCGATACGAGCGAGAAATCTCGCAAGTGCTAGCTAGCAGAGAAGTGCGAGAAAAACTGTGTCTTCAACTCTGCGTGCAGATCGACCAGTGTACATAGAGTACAGCAGCCGCAGCAGCAGCACAACAGCCGGCGTGATCATCGCGTCCATATATGATGTGGGTAGAAGGGAATGAGGGAGTGTGAGGTGAGTTCCCACCGAGAGAGAGCAGCAGCAGCAGAGCACAATCAGACCCAGCGCTCCCATTGCACAATGGCTGGTCCGCCCCGCAATTATAAATACCCCGTCGCTGTGTAGGCTAGGTAGGTATGGGGCCGGCCAAGAAACATTTGACAGGGCCGCGTGAATGGGACCGAGACTTTTCTGATGTGAGGTGTCAACGAGAGGAGCTGCAGACGTACTGAGTGAGGCCAGTCGTGTGGCTGGATTTCCAGTCCAGGATAGATGGCTGGATGGCCATTTTCGGGGGCCCCGCTTGGGAATTTCAACGGGGGCCACCAGAAGTGTTCTCGGGATATATATCTCCCTATATACTTTTTTTCTTAAACCAATGTTCTGTCTGTTACGGGATATCTACACTTTCAATTGCAAGAAGAATTGTCAACAACAACAATAGACTGCCGAGGGCAGGTTTAGCAACAGGCCTGATCAACACTGTCTGTGTCTGCGTATCTGATCCATTGACACTCTGTCCTGTCTCTTCCTCAATCCCCCTCCTTTCCTCTCGCAGATCATGCCAGCTGTGCGGGTGCCTGCCATTGGTGGGCTGTCGAAACACGCTTATCGATTGGCACTCGGGTGGTGTCCCCCGAGAAAGGCTTGTTGCTTGCCCGATGCGGTGTGCGAGGCGACTGTCTGTGATTGGCTTGCGGGGGGGGGGGGGGGGGATGTCCACAGCCTTCGCTTTCCCTGCATAGACGTCATTTGCTGGGGTGTCCCTGCGCATGTTTATCATAGAAGGAAACATCCTTTTATTCTTGGTCTTTTCGAGCTGAGGGATGGATCACACACACTGAGGGATGCATTCCCTTGAATGCTCCTCTGTTTATTAGGGCCCCGTGACAAACTCAGAGCTGGAGTTATAAACTGCGTCATAAACTCGGACTGTCATAAACTGCTGTTTTTAACTGAAAACTGTCATAAACTCAGACTCAATTTTCTAATTTTGACCACCCAAATTACCCTAACCCACCCTAAATACCAATTTTTGCCCTAAAATTACCCTAGCCCACTCCCAAAATGGCTGTTGAGTTTATGACCATGACACCCAGGTTTTCGACAGCCAGTTTTTAACCAGTTTAAAACTGTCTGTCATACATTCAGTTTAAAACTCCCGAGTTTCTCACGGGGCTCTAGTGTTTATGTTTTGTCTTGGTGGTGCATTGTCACCCGCACGTGGTGGCTGGCTGTGGCTGTGTCACGGTCGGATGAACTGCCTGGGTTAGGGTTCACCTACTGTTAGTTCACGGTCACGTCACGCAATCTACTAATTAAACACCGGATGCGGCAGGAATAGTAGGATAGTAGAATAGTAGAATAGTAGAATAGTAGAATATTAGTACAAGACCTGCGTTCGGTAAAAGACGAGCCAGAACCCTAACCCTGCACTATGCTAGCTTGAATTGAACGCAATTAATTGCAACCACGGTAGAGGGACGAAAGACGACATCGAGTGACAGGATTTTATACCTAGCCCATGAGGGCCTATAGGGACACTATGCGGAGGGATGGAAATGGATTTTGGAAAGGACACCTGGTGTATCCCTGCCGTCTACCACCCACTGATATCTGCCCTGTCCGGGGGTGGTATGTACTCGATTGGTCGATCACTCTATAGGATTAAAACATTGGAGAATTAAAGGTCTGTTATCCTTATATGTAGGTACAGATACGTTACTACGTCACGTAGCCCATCGACAACTGTTTCGACATCTTTGGCTGTGCACGTGTTTCAGCTTGAGTTTTTGTAATCGGTTTATATACTGCCCGATCTGTCCACAACATCTAGGCCAACGTAATTAACAAGTAAAACCCCCACCTCTTTCCCCCACCCAGGCACGACCAAAATCGACACCATATGTATTCGTCCACGCCCAAGAACCATGACCTGGCTTCCCGTTCCCAACCCCTGGGCGGTCCCACAATATCGCCATCGATGCACCTGGACCGCTGTGCCGTGCCGTTGATGCTGTCGTCACGTGTGCTGTCTGTCTTGTGGTGGAGGGGCCGGAATTTGGGGGGTGGTGCCTGGGAGAGAGAGAGTCTATGTAACCTTAGATGACGCTACTCGGGAATCAGTCGTTGCTCGATTCGCCGCCGGTGGTGATTACTGTTCCCTGCTGGTCTTTTTCGGCGTTGACCTCTTGGATGGCGGTGTATTGCCACATTCTTAGCACTAATGAGCCTGTAGGGAGAGAACGGGCTATTTACACTGTCTTCCCACCCAAAATGTATCGCAAGTACGTTCTCTTACACTACTGCGCGACGTCAACTTGACCGAGATATTGGTAACTTCCTGCGTATAGCGGTAATGCGGGATGAGCTATCAAGCCCAGGCGCGACGGTATCGGCATGTGTATATCATCGAGGGGATCACTCTTGAATCCATGTACGGGAGCTCTTATCTAGAGTAACAAATAACCAGGCTATCTACAGCTCGGTGTGTGCATTGAATAAACTCAATGCCAGGATGGTATGTCTGGTAAATGCTGTATAGGATCCCGAGTGTGATTATTCTGCTTGCAGAGAAACCACTCGGGGGAGAGTATTAACGGGGTTGAAAGTTCCTGGCGTGTATCAACCTGCAGACCTACGGAAGCAAATAACACAAAGACCATATATCCTTGCCAGGCCGGTAGCTAGGGTGACATATAGATGGGGAGATGTAACTGCATGCCTCATCAAGATCTAGGAACAGTAATCTTATCCAGACGTTGAGAATCAAGGACTCACTCAAGCCATATAATAAAGTTAAATTAGACTGTCTGCCAACTGTTTCTCGATCTTTGGCCATATATGAGTAGCCATTCTTCGTTCCAGGTCCCTATTTTGTAATCATTTTATATACAGCATTTGTTATTGATATCAAGGTTATGGATTGCCGGACAAGCCAACGACAGCGCTCCAAGTAGACCTCCACTAAAATATGTATTTACCCAAGAAACAAACAATCTACACCCTAGTGAAATAGATCCCGCCAAATCCCTCCATCGCATCATTATACCCCGGCACATTACTAAAATCGATCCTAAAACTCACCGGCTCTTCCGTCTCTTTGACACTCCCAAAATTATAATCAAACGTCATCTCCATGACCTTCCCGCCTTTGACGCCCTCTGGCACGCTCTGGTCCTCCGCTTCAACCATCCCATGCAGCACCGCATAATCGCCCTCAAAGCAGCCCCTCGGGATCTTGACCACCGTGCCCTCCACCCCGTCTTCGTAGATGATATCGCAGTTGCTGTCGACCTCGCCGGCAGTCGTACAGATGACACGCACGGTCTGCCGCGTCTTGGAAGAGGTGCCGGGGGTCTCGCAGGTGAGGAAATGCCAGTGCGAGCCGGCGTTAATCGAGTCCATGTTTGAGAGGGCGTTGCTGGGACCTGCGAAGACTATGCGGCCGAAGGACTCGGTGATGGCCTTCTTTTTGGAGTCGCCGCCGGGTGAGGGTGTGGCTGGTTTCTGCTGCTCGTTCTTGGGCTTCTTCTTCTTCTCTGGGGGAGTGGAGGGCTGGGTGTTCTTGGGTGCCTTCTTTAGTATCTCTTGCTCACATTCACGCGCAGTTTCTGCGTTGCGCACTTTCTCCACCCTCCGCCTGCACTCTGTCAGCATTGCTACCCATCAATGGGCACACTGAGGAATGGGAAGAGCTTACTTCCACTCGGCTTTCCCGCCCTTTATGTCATTGCAATTCTTCTTGCACCGCTTCGGACGGAAATAGGAGGGTCTAGTGCTGCAGAATCCGGGCCTTTTCACACCACCGGTCAGTCAATTGCTACATGCGCAACACGAGGGGACCCGGGACACAGTACTCGCAGCAACAGGCATCGGGCAGACACGCCTGTGCGGGCGTCAGGTCTCCAAAGCGCTCCTTCTCGGCGACGCTCCTGCACAGGGGGGCGGGCCAGCGGACGCGTTTTACAGATGCTGGAGTCGCGAGGAGGAGGAGGCAGAGGGTGCCTAGGAGGAGTAGTGAGGGAAGACGCGGTGCCATTGTCATGTTGTGGACGCGGTGGAAGCCATTTCGGGGCGGTGACGAGATATTTGAAGTCGCTGCTGGAGCTTCAACGGGTAGGTCGGAGATGTGTGGCGGCGGTTGCCCTTGCAGTGGTAGTGTTGAGATCAGATCTAGATTAGAGGCGTTTGGGAGCTTCTTGTGAGTCATGACGATGGTGCTCCTGGAGACTGGGGCAGGGATTGCGAGTCTGGATATTAACTGCGTCAAACGCAAGAGTACAGGATGTATCTTAACTACATAGTAATGGAGGTCGGTCTATATATCACTAGATCTAGTAAAAATGGTCCGGCCTCACCACTTATATACTTGACTACCGCACTCAGCTGCAGCCTCGGGGATATGCTTGTATCGAGAACTACTTTGGCCGTACCGACTCGTTTGGGATTGCCCAACTACATGTAGTTATATGCTACTATGGAGGATATGTTATTATCGAGGTTGCTACTATCGGGACTCCACTGTATATATGTACACTCCTATATATTGATGAGACAAATGTAGAAATAGGCGGCGGTTTGTGGACATCTGTATCAATTGATGCCAAGGTTTGGTTTGTGATTTGACAAATGTAATTGTAATTGTTGCGCCGGATTGCATGAATTACAATGCATGAATCTCGGCAATTCTTGGCAATTCTTTGCAACTTGTATCGCAATTCTTGGCAGTTTCAATTTGATAACAGCTCAAATTGTGTGGTATGATGGTTTATAATAGTGACATGAGTTGGAGTCGAATCTAAGGCCCAGAAATCTCGATAGGGATAGTATAGCATATGCGTGAAGTATATATATGAGAAGATAGCCGCTGGGTATGCCTGTTGCTGTCTGGTTGAGCGGTGATTTAATACTTGTTACAAGGGTGATGAGTATCATATATTGTGGTTTACTCCTCGGTGCCACCTTTTGGAGTCAAGTCTCAACCCTGGGAATTAATATATAGATAAAAGCATATACGTTGAATGTATATTTGAAATAAAATACCCGCTGGATATTTTCCTGGGTATTGTATTCCGGCGAAAGAATACTTGTTCTAATGATAGTGCAAATAATTTTTAATAATTCATCAAGCATATACCCTTATATTTACAAATATTCTAACCTGATATTGTTTCTAATACCAAAGCATCTTGCTCAGCTTTTTCCAATATTTTGCTCGTTTCTGTAATGGGGGTCCATGGGCGTAGGGACTATGGTACCAAGGACTACAATCGAGGCGAGGACGTGGCAATAGGTGTTCAAGACTATGGGCTATGGGGTGGCTCTACCTAGTATGACAAACTAGTTGAACCCTATAACAAGGCGTAGAACAAAAGTAGTATTCGTGGAGTAGATACAAATAAATAAATAAATAGTTTTATATTGCTTTGAAGTACAGGAGTTATCGCACGCCGGATCCTCCGCCATCAAACATAGGAAAAACAGAAAAGGAAAAGGAAAAGAAAAGGAAAAAATCAACGAAAGAAATCATGAGAGGGTACAGGAAAGGAGAGAGTAAACCAAAGCAACCAATCATCATTCCTCCGGGTCCTCCTCGTCCATTTCTTACCAGTCGAGTAGGTTGGTTTTTGCTGCAAATTGTAGAATCGGGTCTACGTTGAGGTTGGTAAATAGCCAGTTTTCCCAAGTGGGCGGCCCTGGGATTTTGTCCATAAGTGGTCTTCGTAGTTGTGTCCGTCGAGGGCAGTGGATCATGGTGTGTTTGGAGGATTGTTCCGAGCCACATTGGCAGGGTTCAGGTTCCGTGAATGCTGCATGTCTGTCTATCCTAGTGACTTGACATCGTATACGGTGTATGAGTTTTGTTTGGATCGGAGAAGTTTTGCTCGTTTTGGTTGGATCTTTAGGGTTCCTGGTTCGTGGTAGTTGATGAGTGGGATAGAATTCCATTCTTCCAGCATACGTTTGGTGAGGGTATCGTTCTGTATCCATCGCTCTCTGCGGTTGCCCAGTTCCTGGAAGGGTAGCATGAGTGATGCAATCCGATGTAGGCTTGTGCCTTTGATATCTTTTGTTGTGGTGGGGAGGAACTGTATGAGTCCTTCGTTGAGTGGGTGGTCCGCAGGGTGGCAGAGGATGCGCGTCCCATACTTCCGTGATTTGTGATTGAGGAGGTGTTCGAGTGGGGGGAGTGCTGCCTCTTTCAGTAGCTTTTCGGTTTTTGTCCAGCCGGGTAGGCCTGTTATTATTCTGGTGGCTTCGTTGTGGAGAGGGGATAGTGATCGGAGGATGTGGTCGGCTCCTGTCCACCATGCCTCCGGTCCCCATAGGATGGTGGGGAGAAAGCCTTGGACGATGAGGTGGTGAATGGATTTTACTGTTGATCCTGGTAGGTAGGCGATGTTTCTGATTCTGCCTAGGGCTTTGAGGCCTTTGGCAATGGTTTCTTCGAGGTGTGGTCGGAAGGAGAGCATTGAGTCCAGCCAGACTCCTACATATTTGAATCTGTCCTTGGGGTGGATATCTTCTTTTGCGATTGTTACCGAGTTTTTGGGGTTCGGGGTGTTTGATGTTGTGGGTTTGAAGAAGACTAGGTCGGATTTTTGGGGTTCGTATTTGATGTTGAGGGGTTCTGCTTTCTTAATTCTTTTCTCCATCCTTTCATTAAGTCTTTTGGTGATGAAGAGAGAGGACTTCGCGAATTGGATGAGTGCGTCGTCGTCGATGTAAGTGGTGTTGATTTCTTTGGGAGAGTTGATGGGGTCTGTTATTACCCCAGCGTATATCATAAATAATACTGGGGATAGGGGGATCCTTGGGGTAGTCCCGAGATATATGGTCGTGGTGGTTCCAGTTCGTGGTTGAATTGGAATTGAAGTGTTCGATTGCTGTTGAATTCCTTGCACCAGGTCGTCAGGTATGTTGGGAATCTTTGTTGGGTCATGATCTCGACGAGTAGAAGGTGGTCGACACAGTTGAAGGCTCCTTGTATATCATTTGTGAGAAGTGCAGGTCTATTTGGGGTAGTTCTGTAGTTCGTTTGATCAGGAGATTCTGTTGGATGGGCGTGAGGGTGCGGAGTAGGGCATCGATCGCCGAGATTGTTGGTCTGCCTCCAAATTGGTCTTTGCTCAGGGTTTCCAGGATGGGTCCGGCGGTACATAGTCTTGTTGCCACTATCTTTTCCAGTATTTTGCTGAAGCATTGCAGTAGAGAGATGGGTCGGTATGCTTTGGCCGAGGAATAGTCGGGTTTTCCTGGTTTCGGGATTGGTATGCATTACGCCACTTTCCATCGGTCCGATTGGACTCCATGTCGAAGCATAGCTGAGAACAAGTCTTGGAAGAGTAGAGTGTTTGCCTTGATTGTTGCTTGTATGAATAGGTATGGGATGTTGTCAGGGCTGTTGGCTGAGTGTGTTGGGCATTGATTTAATTGCGGAGGTGATTTCTTCTATTGTTACTTCCTAAAAATCGTCACTAAGGTCAAAGGAGGCGGGTCTGATTTGGAGTTGGGGGTTGCTGGGGGACGTCCAATTTGTGGGGAAGAGTTGGGCTCTTAGAGCTTGACACTTCCCCGCAAACGTTTATTCACCTTGTTCTCAAGGGGCGACGATGGCAGATATTCCGCAGGGTACGAGGTGCGACAATAGTAGCTGTCGAGTTAGTCAAGTGAGGTCGAGCGAGGTGCGAAGGTCTTTGTGAAGAAGAGAAGTAACAGCGTATATTTTGAAGTGGTTCAATCTGGTATAGTATGGCAGGTATGAACAAGTGTTTATAGTAAAGAGAGTACAGAAGATAGATAGATAGTTTTATATTGCTTTGAAGTACATGACTTATCGCACGCCGACGCCTCCGCCTAAAACATAAGAAAGGACAAAAGGAAGAAGAAAACGGAAAAGCGGAGAAAAGGAAAGGAAAGGAAAGACGACATGAAGAATCATGAGGCGGAACAGAAAAGGAAAAGAAAAGATAGAAAGAAATATCATTCCTCCGGGTTCTCCTCGTCCATTTCGTACCAGTTGAGTAGGTTGGTTTTTGCTGCGAATTGTAGAATCATGTCTACGTTGAGGTTGGTAAATAGCCAGTTTTCCCACGTGGGCGGTCCTGGGATTTTGTCCATAAGTGGCCTTTGTAGTTGCGTCCATCGTGGGCAGTCGATCATGGTGTGCTTGGAAGATTGTTCCGAGCCACATTGGCAGGGTTCGGGTTCCGTGAATGCTGCGTGTCTGTCTATCCTGGTAGCTTGACATCGTATACGGTGTATGAGTTTTGCTTTGGATCGGAGGAGTTTTGCTCGCTTTGGTTGGATTTTTAGGGTTCCTGGTTCGTGGTAGTTGATGCATGGGATGGAGTTCCATTCTTCCAGCATTCGTTTGGTGAGAGTGTCGTTTTGGATCCATCGCTCTCTGCGATTGCCTGGTTCTTGGAAGGGTAGCATGAGTGATGCAATCCGATGTAGGCCTGTACCTTTGGTATTTTTTATTCTGGTAGGAGGAGCTGTATGAGTTCTTCGTTGAGTGGGTGGTCTGCGGGGTGGCAGAGGATGCGCGTTCCGTATTTTCGTGATTTATAGTTGAGGAGGAGTTCAAGTGGGGGGAGTGCTGCCTCTTTTAGTAGTCTTTCAGTTTTTGTCCAGCAGGGTAGGCCTGTTATTATCCTGGCCGGTTCGTTATAGAGTGGGGATAGTGATCGGAGGATGTGGTCGGCTCCCGTCCACCAGGCCTCCGATCCCTATAAGATAGTGGGGAGGAAACCTTGGATAGTGAGGTCGTGAATGGATTTGACTGTTGATCCGGAGAGGTAGGCGATATTTCTGATGCTGCCTAGTGCTCTGAAGCCCTTGGCGATAGTTTCTTCGATGTGTGGTCGAAAGGAGAGGTTGGAGTCCAGCCAGACCCCTACATATTTGAGTCTGTCTTTGGGGTGGATTTCATCTTCTGCAATTGTTACCGAGTTTTTGGGGTTTGGGGCGTTCGATGTTGTGGGTTTGAAGAAGACTAGGTCGGATTTTTGGGGTTCGTATTTGATGTTAAGGGGTGCCGCTTTCCTGACTCTTTCGTTCATTCTTTCGTTGAGTCTTGTGATAATGAAGAGAGGGGACTTTGATAGTTGGACGAGTGCGTCATCGTCGATGTAAGTGGTGTTTATTTCTTTGGGGGAGTTGGTGGGGTCTATTATTACCCCGGCGTATATCATGAATAATACCGGGGATAGGGGGACCCTTGGGGCAGTCCGGAGGTGTATGATTGTGGTGGTTCCAGTTCGTGGTTGAATTGGAATTGGAGTTTTCGGTTGGTGTTGAATTCCTTACACCATGTCGTTAGGTATGTTGGGAATCTTTGTTGGGTCATGATCTCGGCGAGTAGGAGGTGGTCGACACAGTTGAAGGCTCCTTGTATGTCGTTTGTGAGGAGCGCTGGTCTGTCTGGGGTGGCGGTTCCTGTGGTCTGTTTGACCAGGAGGTTCTGTTGTATGGGCGTGAGGGTAGGAGTAAGGCATCGATTGCCGAGATTGTTGGTCTGCCTCCGAATTGGTCTTTGCTAAGGGTTTCCAGGATGGTTCCGGCGGTGCATAGTCTTGTTGCCACTATCTTTTCCAGTACTTTGCTGAAGCATTGCAACAGGGAGATGGGTCGGTAGGCTTTGGCCGAGGAATAGTCGGGTTTTCCTGGTTTTGGGATTGGTATGCATTTCGCCACTTTCCATCGGTCCGGTTGGACTCCATGTCGGAGCATGGCCGAGAACATATCTTGGAAGAGCTGGGTGTTTGCCTTGATTGTTGCCTGTATGAATGGATATGGGATGCTATCTGGTCCAGTGGCCGAGTGTGTCGGGCATGATCTGATTGCGGATGTAATTTCTTCTGTTGTTACTTCCTGAAAATCGTCACTAAGGTCAAAGGAGGGGGGTCTGATTTGGAGTGGGGGGTTTTTGGGGGACGTCCAATTTGTGGGGAAGAGTTGGGCTCTTAGAGCTTGGCACTTCCCCGCAAACGTTTCTTCACCTTGTATAGTTGGGATTGTAATATCCCTCTTTTTCCCTTTATTAACTAGTTTCCAGATGGCGCTTCCCTTGGCCTCTGTGAGTTCTTTCTCCCTTTGTTCTGCCTTGGCTTTGCAGATCGCTGCGGTCCATTTCCTGCTTATTTTCCTGAAGGTTTCTCTGTTCTCGTCCTTTTGGGTGTTTCTGGCTTTCCTTTCTAGGATGTTGAGGGAGGATTTGAATTTCTTGAGCTCTGGGGTCCACCACTTCTTGGACTTGAGGTGTCCTTGGCTCCATGGCGTGACCTGATCTATTAGATTATCTATGTGTTCGAGGATGAAGTCGACCGATTGTTTTGTATGGTTCTGACTTTCCCATGCTTCGGAGGGGAAATGGAGGCCTGAAATGTTTTCTTCCAATTTCTCCCAGTTCGTTCGGTGCCATAGTCTCCCGGGGATGTGGGGGGGTTTCTCTATTCGTAATTGCAGGATTGTTTTCCCATGATCAGAACCTGCTCCATGTCGGTCGATGTTCCAGCGGACATCATGGTCCAGTACTGGTCCTTTTACAAGTGTCAGATCGATGATGGTCAGTCTGTTGTTGTTCCTGGGGAAATGTGTGAATTCGCCTGGTTCGTTGAGTAGGGATAACTTTTGTCGGTCTATCCATCTTTTCAGCTTCTTGGATCCCGATTTGTCTGCTCTAATCGTGTTGGTGTAGTCGTGGGGTCTGTGTCCATACCAGAGTTGGTGGTGGCTGTTGAAGTCTCCCATGACGAGGCAATTTTGGATGGTAATTATTTGTCGGGAGATTTCTGCGAAGGGTCCGCTTCGTCCTGGTAAGTATATGTTGAGGATTTGTGTTTTTTGGTTTTGGATTTCCACCGTGACGGAGACGATGAAGTTATTGTGTGTGTAATGGTGTTTTGGTTTTAGGTTGGCGTGTTTTCTGATGTATGTGGCAGCTTTAGTGCCTTTGTTGCTGGCTGTGAAAAGGTAAAAAAGAGGGGATTCCGGTGGGTGGCCGTTTTTGTTATTCCATGGTTCTTGTAACAAAAGAAAAAGTATGTTGTGGTCCTGTTCTGCTTCCTCCACTACTGACTTTGTTGTGAGCTCATTTTTCGCGCAGTTCAGTTGCTGTGCGATAGCCGTTGTCCTTTTGATGTGACTCATTGGGAGTTATCCATGGCTGCATCTTCCTGTGGGGGGTCTTGGGCCGGGGTAACAATGGATATTGGTAGCGGGCTTGGGTTTGTGTCTGGTCCGAGTCTGTTTGTGATTCGGACTTTGGCTCGTTCTGGGCAGTTGCTATCTGTTGCTTTGTGGGGGGCCTTGCAGTGGTAGCATCGGATGGGTGTGTGTGAGCATCTAAGGCCTCCAGCGCATTCTGTGCATGGGTGGTCCTTGGTTTGGTGTTCCTCGGCACAGTGTCCGCATCTTCCGTTGGTGTGGGAGCAGCGTTCTTGTCTATGTCCATATTCAAGACATTTGGCGCATTGGGTTTCTGGGTTTGCGGGGAGGTAGCTGTCGATTTTGCAGTTTCTGTCGAAGAGGGTGAGGTACCGGAGACCGAGGTTTTCTTTGGTGAATTGACCGGGGAGGGTGATGATCATGGAGGAGTGGGATTTCCCAATTCTGGCTTCTGGTTTTGATAACCATCTCGGGATTTGTGCCAGTTCGAAGGTGTTGCCGTAGTTGTTTCTGATTTCCGAGGCCAGAAATTGTCCTGCTTCAAATGCTTCCCCTATGGAGGTAGGGATGCCATGGAGAATGAATTTCGACCATCTGGAGTTAACCCGGATGTCGGCGAAAGGTACTTTTAGTTCGTTTAGGGCGGTTTCAATTTCCTTTTTGTATTCGAGGACCTTTGTTGCTGGGGTTGCGAATTTTGATTCCAGGATTATGTTGTTCTTGGTTGTTTTCCGGGCGGCGATTAGTTGACAGTCGGGGTCCTGGATTTTTGCATTTATCTTGGCTCTGATGTCCGATGGGGTAACTATGAGTTCTTTGTTTGTTTCGATTACAATTTCCCGGTTGAGTTTGGTGATTTCCGGTTTGAAAAGTGGGTCTGCCTTGGGTTTGGTTTTCCTCTTGTTTGTGACGGTCGTAAATTCGGGATTCGTGTTTCCTGCCGCGGCGGCCGCATAAGATTTTTGTGCCGGCGGAGTCAGTGCTTTCCCTTTTGGCTGTTGGGGGTGGTTGGGGTTGGGGTGGTTGGGGTTGTTGGCGGATGTGGTGGGGGCGGTGATAGTGGCAGCAGCGACGGCGGCGGCTGCAGAGGTTTTTCCCTCAGTGACTGCTTGGTTGCTGGGCCTGTTGACGGAGAGGTTGGTGAGTTGTTGTTGGAGACGGTGGAGTTTTTCGGAAGTTTTGTCCTGGTTCTTTGTCATTTCAAACATTTGTTTGGCCAGGATGTCAACTGTGTGTTTGAGGGATTCGTTTTGGACGGATAGGACTTCGATAGTGGCTTTTAGTCCCTTATTGATTTGCTCAGTCGTTTGGTTGATGGGTCCAAGCGCTACGGTGAGGGCATTTCTAACTACCCAGGATATATAGTTCAGGTCCATCCTGGCGTGGGTTTCGTCAGGGACGATGCTGGGGTGAATGTAGTCGTACTTTGGTGCGTACGGCTCGTTGTATTGGGTGTGTTCGGCGAAGATAGAGAAGGGTTCATTGCCGAGTTGGGTTTGTTCCACTGTGGTGGACTGTGTTTGTTGGGTTGTTTGGGTGTCAGGGAAGCGGGGGGGTGCCGGTGTTCCTGGAGGGGGGCCCCTGCGAACCAGGAGCTCAACGAGGCTTGTTGGGACATCACTGATGTTCCGGATCGGATTGGGTTAGGAAAGACTTCTGATAGAGTTCTCTTTCTGCCCGCAATGTTTGGTGGGTTTGGTGGGGTTGTTGAGGCCAGGTTGTTGTTTTCGCTACGGTCGCGAGGCTTAAGCGAGGGTTGAGGGGTGAGGAGATCACAACTCAGGGACTAGAGCGTGAATAACTTCGCGTACGAACAGATGTGCGATAAGATACCAATAGATTACGCGGTCTATTGACATACAGGATCGTGTTCGAGTAAAAGTTTTATCGGGAATGCAGACCAAAAGTTGTTGTTGTTCGGAAGTTTTGGTGTTGCGAGGAGTACAGAAGATAGATAGTTTTTTATATTGCTTTGAGGTACAAGACTTATCGCACGCCGAATCCACCGCCATAAACATAGGAAAAAACAAAGGAGACCGAACAGAACAGAACAGAAAAGAAAAGAAGAAGAAAAGAACGAAGATCAAAGGAAGGTACAGGAACGGAAAGAGAGAACAAAGAAACCTATCATCATTCCTCCGGGTCCTCCTCGTCCATTTCGTACCTGTTACAGGAACTACGGAGCACTGTTCTAGAGGCTTAGAACAGCGAGGAATACGAGTGACGGGTTGTGATGCGAGGGCGGTCGGGCAACGAAAGAACAAGCATAGAAAGGTATCGGGTAGTGTGGGGACACGCGGTGTTACCACACTAGTATTATACCATTATGACGGCACGCTTACTATTGGGTGTCTCACCTGAAATAGAATAGGAGGCGGGGCTTACGGCTGCAGGCCGTTCTACTTAGGGAAGTAGGTCTAGGATAATAGTATGATACAACCCGACGACTGGCAATTGCAAGGTTCATGGTTACGTATCAGATTTAGAATGGAGGACGGAACTATGCGGGGGCGCTTTTCTATCTGGGTTATCTTCGGAGGCGTTATCTTATTCTATTATCGTTGTATCAGTTAGTATTAGAAAGCGGGCCTTGGCATAGGTTCCAACATGTATAAATAGGGCAGGATTCTCCGAAGACTTGAAGGTATCATCAACCATCGAGTCAAGGGAATCCGGTTTACAATATCATCAGTTTAAACGCTACAGAATTATCGCTTAGCACTGGTTATTTCCCCAAACACTATATTGTACCTTATCCCTAACTTTTACTCTTTACCTATCGCATAGACTACCGAAGTCTCGATAAGACAACTACTCGCTTAAACCAATACTTTGAGTATTTTGCTTAGTGGCGGATAGTCACCGTGCTCTCAGTAGAAGAATAAGCGCTTAGTCTATTAGAAAGACCAAGGTACTATATGCACCCCGAGTGGCAACAGCAGCCATCAACAACTACCTTTGCGCTACATCCTTCATCGTTCGAAGAGGAAGCGCCGAACATCTATACTGCGGATACCTCCACTACACAGGTTTCTTCGCAGAAGCAGGAACTACCGCTACCTTCGAGGAACACGACCCCGAAATCCTCAACTACCCAGAACTCTTCCCAATCAAGATCACCCTCTCCCAACGGTCTTTCGGACTTGCTCACCCAGCCCCCTGGTTCATTGCTCAACCTTGGTGCAGAAGGCAACCACAGCTCAAACTCGAGCAACTTAGCAATGTCAAGGGCTCATCAGCAACGGTCGGAGGAAGACTACAACATGGAGAGCTCAATCGCCTTGAGAGATCGAGGTATATTGGAAACCCAGGCGAAGAGGCGCCACAGGAAAGAGAGAGATGTGCCGATAGGCTCCCTCTTCACATCGACGAGGCAGGAAGAATCATATGGGCAGGCGAGGAGGCGGCAGGTAGACCACAGGGAATTCTCCCCATACGTCACCCCAATCAGAGAGAGATCCTCTACTCAGAGGCCCTCGGTGCCTCGGGTAATGGACGACGACGAGGATACCAACATGGACGTGGAGGAACGGCGGGTGGAGAACCCTTTTGGCGACCTTATTGGGCAAGAAGTCCAGCGACAAGGGGCCCCCGTGGTGCAGCAGCTCAGCCGAGGGATCGAGGAACTCAGCATGCACGTACGGGACATTCCCATCCTCAGAGAACTCACCCGTCAGCAGCAGGAGTACACCAACAAGATCGTCGAGGACCTCCACGCCAAGTTCGCTGGGGACAGAGCCGAGCGCGACAATCAGCTCAACCAGGTCATGGCTCAGCTACGAGCGGAATCCACCGCCGCTACCAGCAACCTCGGTCAAGTCCTTGGGCAGATCGTGGAAGCTACTAGGGCGCATCAGGAAAGGCAGGAGCGACAGGATCAGCACATAAATGCGCTGACCAACTTCGTTCAGCAACTCCCCAAAGATGGCCCTGTACAGATACCCGCGGAGGTTATGGCTGCCCTCGAGAGGATGGAACGGGACAGACAAGCTGCGATGGAAGACCAATTCGCAGGTACGAAAAAGAACCTGGAGGAGATAATCGAGCAAATGCGGGTGGCAGCCAATAGAACGGCAGCAGCCCCAGAAGGCTCGGGAGGCGGAGGCGTAGTACCCCCCAACCTCCACAGAACCCCCCTAGCAATTCCGGAGAGAGACCGGAAGGATCAGGGAGTCAACCCCCCGTACCCCCTCACTCTGCGGCAAGGAGCCAACAAAGTGAACAGGGAGGTAGGGGAGCTAACGGCAATAATGGCAATGGCGGAAATCGCGCAAGACCACGAGACCCATCCCCCTCCGACTCATCCAGCTCCTCCGATTCAGAGGACGATCGTCGAGCACGTGAACGAAGGCGAAGAAGACGGGAGGAGCGAAGGCGCCATAATAGGCAGCAAGAGGTAGACCTCATGCACCCCCCTCGCGCCACCCTAGGAGACACGCCAAAACAGGCAAAGATCCCCTTCTCCGGAAAAGCCGACGAAGACGTACGACACTGGATCGACCAAATGGAAGTCTTAATTGAACTTCAGAGGAAAGTCCGGTGGGACGACCAGACCAAGATCCTGTGGGCATCCCTGGAACTTACCGGAAGTGCGGCAAAATTCTGGCGAAACTTCGTGGAACGACTATCGGTGGATCCCAGCATTGGGACATGGGAAAATTTCAAAAACGAATTACGGATTCAATACGGCAATCGGACTAGTCAAGAGCAAGCCAAACAGAAGATGGATAAGCTCCATCAAACTGGCATGATTGATGACTACATCAACGAGATGCAGAATCTGGAATGGGACGCAAGGGTCGGGCCCATCGTAATGAAATCCATGATCCTAACAGGAATAAACTCCTCACTGGAACAACGCCTCTCGAATGCGATCGAGGAACCAGAAGATTTCGCGGAATGGCTAGCCTGGGTTAGGAAGGTCGGACGTAAGGATCACGAGGTGAAGGCCCGGAAAGAGATCTTACGTGGCAAGGAGGTCGTGAAACCTCGCGAAGAGAAGTCGGAACGGCGAAAATCGCGCAACCCCGCACCTCGGAAAACTTTCTCCGCGCCAGCACACAACTCCAAGGCCTCGGATGACTTAGGTGTCACCAAGGACGAGAAGGAAAAATGGCAAAAGGAAGGAAAGTGTTTCCGTTGTGGTAGAGATAACCACTTCGCGAAAGATTGCGTGGCGACGAGTAAGGTCAGGTTAACCGACCTGAAGAGGAAACGGTATCCTTCCGGAGGAAAGGACCACGGAAGGGAGGGTGAAAAGAAGCGGAAATTGGGCCCCCAGAATGAGGCATTTCGGGCAAGGATTACAACTTTGGAGGATCAAAATTGATTGGGTATTTCTATTTTTTGGTATCTCATGTTGCGTTATGGTTTCTTTCTATTTTGTTGCGGAAACAAGGATTTTATGTGTTATGGTTATTGTTATCGGTGGGCTACGGGATTTTCTATATTTATTTTGCTACACGCGCGGAAATTTAATTCCCTTTACACACACTCTGAGGATGGGGTTACACCCCGAAACGCCTGGTGCGTAAGTGTTGTACCATGATCTTCATCAAACACTCGAACTCTCTATATAAAACCCCTCACCCCGCGCTCAAACAGAAAAAACTATCGAACCAACCCACATCCAAAGACCAATACAAAATCCTTTACAGAACCAACATACCAATATGGCTTCCAACACACAAGAAACTCGCCTCGAGATCGAGATCTCTTGGGATCACCCCGCAACTAGTACCAAACATGTTGCAACGGTCAACGCCCTTCTAGACAGTGGCACTGAGGACTGGATTATGTCCTGGGACTGTATCCACCGTGCAAAAATACCTACTCAACCTCGACCCAAGCCTCTCATCATCAGACAGGCCGATGGTACCCCTATGCCCAATTCCGGCACTCACATCACTCAACCTCTCGCCCTCCGCATCGGCAACCATCTGGACAGGGCTATCACCTGTGAGATTGGCTCGTTCGCAGGAGAGGACCTCGTCATACCACATCGATGGCTCAAGGAGCATCAACCAACCATCCATTGGGGACGCAACAGTGTTAGCTTCCATAGTAATAACTGTATAGTCAATGGATGCTTCGTATCAGTCGAAGACATATACGATCAAGACCCAGAAGAGCTGGTCATCAGGCTGTTGAGGGCGTCACCCAAGAAGCAGATGACGATCGAGCAACACCCCTTTTGGGCAAGAGCATCGGTAAACGAGGCTCTCGTTAGTGCTATACCGGTGGAGTTTCAGGAATATGCCGACGTGTTCTCCAAGGAAGGAGCCGCTCGACTACCTGACCACTCTGAATGGGATCATACCATTCCTCTTATGGAAGGAAAGCAGCCTCCGTGGGGACCGATTTATTCGCTCTCCCCACCTGAAGATAAGGCACTCCGGGAGTATTTGGACGAAAACTTGCCCTCTGGCAAAGTAGTCCCCTCCACTAGCCCAGCAGCGGCACCCGTCCTGTTCGTTCCGAAAGCTAATGGCAAGCTTCGGTTATGTGTCGACTTTCGTGGCTTGAATGGAATCACAATCAAGAACCGCTATCCACTGCCGCTCATGAATGAGCTGGCCGACGCAACGAAAGGAGCACTCTACTTCACGAAAATAGACCTGAAAAATGGTTATAATCTGATTAGGATTGCTAAGGGCGAAGAATGGAAAACCGCTTTCCGAACGAAATACGGCCTCTTCGAATATAGGGTAATGCCTTTCGGTTTGACCAATGCTCCTGCGTCGTTTCAGGTCATGGTCAATACCATATTCAAGGATCTTCTAGATCAAGGCGTAGTAGTCTACCTGGATGACATCTTAATGTATTCAAAGACTAGGGAAGAGCATACGACTCTTGTACGGGAAGTTTTGGAGCGACTGCGACGACACCACCTATACGGAAACCTCGAGAAAACGGAATGGTATCAACAGGAGGTAGAATTCCTGGGATTCATACTATCAGGAAAAGGGAACCGAGTATCACCAAAGAAAGTCCAGGCGATCGAAGGCTGGTTAGTCCCAACCAAGGTCAAGGAACTCCAGTGCTTCCTCGGGTTCGCCAATTTCCTAAGACGGTTCATCCACCGATACTCTAAGGTTTGCAGACCTATGACCGATCTCCTGAAGAAAGGTTCCGTATGGAAATGGGGCAGGGAACAGGAAGATGCGTTCGACGAGCTCAAGAGGAGATTTACGTCTGCTCCAATACTCCGACACTATGACGAACACCGCGAAGCAATCGTGGAGACTGATGCGAGTGACTGGGCCGAGGCCGCAGTACTCTCTCAGGTGTTCGAGGACGGTATTCTACATCCGGTAGCTTACCACTCTCGCAACTTCAACGAGGCAGAGGTTAACTATGAGATCTACGACAAGGAGATGCTCGCAATAGTTTCTGCTCTCTTGACTTGGAGACATTGGCTGGAAGGGACGGACATCCCTATCCAGATACATTCGGATCACCAAAACCTGCAGTATTTCACAACGACCAAGAAGTTGTCAAGAAGACAAGCCAGATGGGCCGAGAAGATAGCACCTTTTCGCTTCAAGATCCATTACCGACCAGGCGAAAAGAACGGCAAGCCAGATGCACTTACAAGGCGTCCGGAGTTCGCGATGGAAGGGGGAGTGATGCGTGAGCAGCCCGTAAAACAGCTACTCAACGCAGATCAGTTTGTCAGAAAATCACGGACCAGCGTAGAAACTGGGTCTGAGGTGATTGGCAACCCCGAAGAGGAATGGAATCAGTTGGATCAGTGGTACGACATACCAAGCGTAGAGCTGCCTCAGCCACTACAGGGTTGGTATGAACAGGAAAGACGATGGGTTCGGAGGATGGTTCCGGATGAACACCTCCCTAACTCAAACCTTGAGATCTTCGGACCACCGGAGGCTGCTGTCGTAAAGGTAGAGCCTGCCGCTGAATGGAGTCCCGATTCGAATGACCCTACCCACGATGGTCGATGGGTAGTACCGGGCTACGCGGTCAAGCAGGTCATTGAGGAACATCATGACCGACCCGTAGCGGGGCATCTAGGAAGGGATAAAACCCTTGAGTTGATCGATAGGAACTACTGGTGGCCAGGAATGTCCACGGATGTAGCCAACTTCGTCAAGACGTGCGACGTGTGCCAGAGAGCCAAGCAACGTCGGAGACACTTGTCACTCCCTCAACCCCTAGAGTTAGCCACCACACCTTGGACTGATATCTCGATGGATTTCGTAGTAGAAATGCCAAAGGAGAAATCAGGATTCCGTAACGTATTGGTAGTTGTGGACCGTTTTACCAAAATGGCTCACTTCATTCCAATGACAGGAATCAACGCAGAACAGACCGCTAATGCATTCGTCAAAGACATCTGGCGTTTCCACGGGCTCCCTAGGAGCATCGTCTCTGATAGAGGAACACAGTTCGTGTCAGCATTCTGGACGGCAATCACGGAGAGATTGGGGATTCGTAGAAGACTCTCGACATCATTTCACCCGCAGACCGATGGCCAAACAGAACGGACCAACCAGCACATGGAAGGTTATATTCGGGCCTACACAGCAGGAACAGGTAAGAAGTGGAAGGACCTGTTACCTATCTGCGAATACGCCTACAATAATGCGAAGCATACGTCGACGGGACAGTCGCCGTTCTACTGCAACTACGGTTTCCACCCTCGAACGGATTGGCCTACGGATGCAGAGATCGAACGTTTAGATGCCAATGGAAACAACTACTTGGATGAGATCATCACGGCTCATGAGTTAGCAAGAGATACGCTACAGAAGACGTTCGACAAGATGGCGTCAAAGCCAGGACCAGCAGTACAGCGGTTCACTATCGGTCAGAAAGTCTTGCTGGATACTCGGAACCTAGGAGGATACTCCAAGTGGTCAGACAAATTTACAGGACCGTTCACGATCTCAGCGGTGATAGGCAACCGGGCTTACCGCCTTGAACTTCCGGTAGAATGGAAGGTTCATGACGTATTCCACGAGATGCTGCTACGACCCTATCGCGAGGATCCGGATCCCACTAGGCAGAATACACGGAAACGACTGGCAACACCCGAGCCACAAGAAGCATTGGCGGAGGAGAACTTCCAGCCGACTGTGAACATACGACCCCACACACGAAGTCAAGGCCCAGCTATCGATGGCGAACGGGCTCATAAACGACGACGGAACAGGCGGGACTAAGCTCGATACCTTTCCCTACTCTATGACTTTTCCCACAGGGTTTTTATCATAGAAGGGTTTTAACGGTCGAGGGCGACGTCTAGGAAGGGGGAGTAGTGTTACAGGAACTACGGAGCACTGTTCTAGAGGCTTAGAACAGCGAGGAATACGAGTGACGGGTTGTGATGCGAGGGCGGTCGGGCAACGAAAGAACAAGCATAGAAAGGTATCGGGTAGTGTGGGGACACGCGGTGTTACCACACTAGTATTATACCATTATGACGGCACGCTTACTATTGGGTGTCTCACCTGAAATAGAATAGGAGGCGGGGCTTACGGCTGCAGGCCGTTCTACTTAGGGAAGTAGGTCTAGGATAATAGTATGATACAACCCGATGACTGGCAATTGCAAGGTTCATGGTTACGTATCAGATTTAGAATGGAGGACGGAACTATGCGGGGGCGCTTTTCTATCTGGGTTATCTTCGGAGGCGTTATCTTATTCTATTATCGTTGTATCAGTTAGTATTAGAAAGCGGGCCTTGGCATAGGTTCCAACATGTATAAATAGGGCAGGATTCTCCGAAGACTTGAAGGTATCATCAACCATCGAGTCAAGGGAATCCGGTTTACAATATCATCAGTTTAAACGCTACAGAATTATCGCTTAGCACTGGCTATTTCCCCAAACAGTACCAGTCGAGTAGGTTGGTTTTTGATGCGAATTGTAGAATCAGATCTACGTTGAGGTTGGTGAATAGCCAGTTTTCCCAGGTGTGCGGTCCTGGGATTTTGTCTATAAGTGGCCTTCGTATTTGAGCCCATCGCGGGCAGTCGATCATGGTGTGTTTGGAGGATTGTTCCACGCCACATTGGCAGGGTTCGGGTTCCGTGAATGCTGCGTGTCTGTCTATTCTGGTGACTTGGCATCGTATGCGATGTATGAGTTTCGCTTTGGATCGGGGGAGTTTTGCTCGTTTGGGGTGAATCTTAAAGGTCCCTGGCTCGTGGTAATTGGTGCATGGGATGGAGTTCCATTCGTCCAGCATTCGTTTGGTGAGGGTGTCATTTTGGATCCATCGCTCTCTGCGGTTGCCTGGTTCTTGGAAGGGTAGCATGAGTGATGCTATCCGGTGTAGGCCTGTGCCTTTTATGTTTTTTATTCTGGTGGGGAGGAGCTGTATAAGTCCTTCGTTGAGTGGGTGGTCGGCAGGGTGGCAAAGGATGCGCGTCCCGTATTTTCGTGATTTGTGGTTGAGGAGGTGTTCGAGTGGGGGGAGTGCTGCCTCTTTCAGCAGTCTTTCGGTTTTTGTCCAGCGGGGTAGGCCTGTTACTATCCTGGCAGCTTCGTTATAGAGTGGGGATAGTGATCGGAGGATATGTTCGGCTCCCGTCTACCATGCCTCTGATCCCCATAGGATGGTAGGGAGGAAGCCTTGGACGATGAGGTGGTGGATGGATTTTACTGTCGTCCCGGGGAGGTGTGCGATGTTTTTGATTCTGCTTAGGGCTTTAAGGCCTTTGGCAATGGTTTCTTCGATCTGGGGTCGGAAGGAGAGGTTTGAGTCCAGCCAGACTCCAACGTATTTGAGTCTATCTTTAGGTTGGATTTCTTCTTTTGCGATTATTACCAAGTTTCTGGGAGTTGGAGTGTTCGACGATGTGGGTTTGAAGAAGACCAGGTCGGATTTCTGGGGTTCGTATTTGATGTTGAGGGGTGCTGCTTTCTTGACTCTTTCTGCCATTCTTTCATTGAGTCTTTTGGTGATATAGAGGGGGGTCTTTGCGAGTTGTACGAGTGCATCATCGTCGATATAGGTGGTGTTGGTTTCTTTGGGAGAGTTGGTGGCGTCTGTTATCACCCCGGCATATATCATAAATAATACTGGGGAGAGGGGGGAGCCTTGAGGTAGTCCTGAGGCATATGGTTGTGGTGGTTCCAGTTCGTGGTTAAATTGGAATTGGAGTGTTCGGTTGGTGTTGAATTCCTTGCACCAGTTGGTTAGGTAGGTCGGGAATTTTTGTTGGGTCATGATTTCTGCGAGTAGGAGGTGGTTGACGCAATTGAAGGCTCCCTGTATATCGTTTGTGAGAAGGGCTGGTCTGTCTGGGGTGGTTCCTGTGGTTCGTTTGATTAGGAGGTTTTGTTGTATGGGCGTGAGGGTCCGTAGTAGGGCATCGATCGCTGAAATTGTTGGTCTTCCTCCGAACTGGTCTTTGCTGAGGGTCTCCAGGATGGATCCGGCGGTGCATAGTCTTGTTGCCACTATCTTTTCCAGTACTTTGCTGAAGCATTGTAATAGGGAGATGGGTCGGTAGGCTTTGGCTGACGAATAATCGGATTTTCCTGGTTTTGGGATCGGAATGCATTTTGCCACTTTCCATCGATCCGGCTGGACTCCATGTCGGAGCATGGCCGAGAACATGTCTTGGAAGAGTTGGGTGTTTGCCTTGATTGTTGCCTGTATAAACGGGTATGGGATGTTATCGGGGACGGTGGCCGAGTGTGTCGGGCATGATCTGATTGCGGATGTAATTTCTTCTGTTGTTACTTCCTGGAAATCGTCACTAAGGTCAAAAGAGGGGGGTCTGATTTGGAGTGGGGGGTTTTTGGGGGACGTCCAATTTGTGGGGAAGAGTTGGGCTCTTAGAGCTTGGCACTTCCCCGCAAACGTTTCTTCACCTTGTATAATTGGGATTGTAGAGTCCCTTCTTTTCCCCGTGTTGATTAGTTTCCAAATGGCGCTACCCTTGGCTTCCATGAGTTCTTTTTCCCTTTGTTCTGCCTTGGCTTTTCGGATTGCTGCCGTCCATTTCCTGCTGGTCTTCCTGAAAGATTCCCTGTCTTCGTCCTTTTGGGTGTTTCTGGCTTTCCTTTCTAGTGTGTGGAGGGTTGATTTAATTTCCTTCAGCTCTGGGGTCCACCATTTCTTAGATTTAGGGTGTCCTTGGCTCCATGGGGTTATTCGGTCTATCAAGTTGTCTATATGTTCAAGTATGAAGTCAACTGATTGCTTTGTGTGGTTCTGGCTTTCCCATGCTTCTGGGGGAAAGTGGAGGCCTGAGATATTTTCTTCCAATTTTTCCCAATTCGTTCGGTGCCATAGTCTCCTGGGGATGTGAGGGGGCTTCTCTATTCGTAGTTGTAGGATGGTTTTCCCGTGGTCGGATCCTGCTCCATGTCGGTCGATGTTCCAGCGGACGTCATGGTCCAGGATTGGTCCTTTGACTAGTGTCAGATCGATGATAGTCGATCTGTTATTATTTCTGGGGAAGTGTGTGAATTCGCCTGGTTCATTGAGTAAGGATAGCTTTTGTCGATCAATCCATCTTTTTATTTTCTTGGATCCGGGTTTATCTGCTCTGATTGTATTGGTGTAGTCATGGGATCTATGCCCATACCATAATTGGTGGTGGCTGTTGAAGTCTCCCATGACGAGACAGTTTTGGATGGTGGTTATTTGTCGGGATATTTCTGCGAAGGGTCCGCTCCGCCCTGGTGAGTATATGTTGAGGATTTGTGTTTTTTGGTTTTGGATTTCCACTGTGACGGAGACGATGAAGTTGTTGTGCGTGTAGTGGTGTTTTGGTTTTAAGTTGGCGTGTTTTCTGATGTATGTGGCGGCTTTAGTGCCCTTGTTGCTGGCTGTGAATAGATAGAAAAGGGGGGATTCCAGTGGGTGGCCGTCCTTATTGTTCCATGGTTCCTGTAACAAAAGAAAAAGTATGTTGTGGTCTTGTTCTGCTTCCTCCACTACTGACTTTGTTGTGAGCTCGTTTTTCGCACAGTTCAGTTGCTGTGCGATAGCCGTGGTTCTTTTGGTGTGACTCATTGGGTGTTATCCATGGCTGCGTCTTCTTGTGGGGGGTCTTGTGCCGGGATAACTACGGGAATTGGTAGCGGGCTTGGGTTTGTGTCTGGTCCGAGTCTGTTTGTGATTCGGACTTTGGTTCGTTCTGGGCAGTTGGCGTCTGTTGCTTTGTGGGGGGCCTTGCAGTGATAGCATCGGATAGGTGTGTGTGAGCATCTGAGGCCTCCGGCGCATTCTGTACATGGGTGGTTTTTGGTTTGGTGTTCCTCGGCGCAGTGTCCGCATCTTCCGCTGTTGGAGCAGCGTTCCTGTCTATGGCCGTATTCAAGGCATTTGGCACACTGGGTCTCTGGGTTTGCTGGGAGGTAACTGTCGATTTTGCAGTTCCTGTCGAAGAGGGTGAGGTATCGGAGGCCGAGGTTTTCTTTGGTGAATTGTCCAGGGAGGGCGATGATCATGGAAGAGTGTGACTTTCCGATTCGGGCTTCTGGTTTTGATAGCCATCTCGGGATTTGTGCCAGTTCAAACGTGTTGCCGTAGTTTTTTCTAATTTCCGATGCTAGACATTGTCCTGCGTCGAAGGCTTCGCCTATGGAGGTGGGAATGCCATGGAGGATGAATTTTGACCATCTGGAGTTGATTCGGATGTCGACGAAGGGTACCTTTAGTTCGTTCAAGGCAGTTTCGATTTCCTTTTTGTATTCAAGGACCTTTGTTGCTGGGGTTGCGAACTTTGATTCCAGGATTATGTTGTTCTTGGTTGTTTTCCGGGCGGCGATTAGTTGGCAATCGGGGTCCTGGATTTTTGCATTGATCTTGGCTCTGATGTCCGATGGAGTGACTAGGAGTTCCTTATTGGTTTCGATCACGATTTCCCGGTTGAGTTTGGTGATTTCCGGTTTGAACAGGGGGTCTGCTTTGGGTTTGGTTTTCCTCTTGTTCGTGACAGTCGTGAATTCGGGGTTTGTGTTTCCTGACGCAGCGGACGCGTAGTATTTTGGTGCCGGTGGAGCCAGTGTTTCCTTAGCTTTCCCTTTTGGCTGTTGGGCATGTTTGGGGTGATTGGGGTTGTTGGCGGGTGTGGTGGGGGTGGTGGTGGTGGCGGCAGCGACGGCGGCAATTGCGGAGGTTCTTCCTTCAGTGATTGCTTGGTTGCTGCGCCTGTTGACAGAGAGGTTGGTGAGCTGTTGTTGGAGGCGGTGGAGTTTTTCCGATGTTTTGTCCTGGTTTTTTGTCATTTCAAACATTTGTTTGGCCAGGACGTCGACGGTGTGCTTGAGGGAATCGTTTTGGGTGGATAGGACTTCAATGGTGGCTTTTAGGTCCCTGTTGATTTGTTCGGTCGTTTGGTTGAGGGGTTCGAGTGCTATGGTGAGCGCATTTCTAACCACCCAAGACATGTAGTTCAAGTCCATTCTGGCGTGGGTTTCTTCGGGAACAATGCTGGGGTGGATGTAGTCGTATTTTGGGGCGTATGGTTCGTTGTATTGGGTATGTTCGGCGAAGATGGAGAAAGGTTCGTTTCCGAGTTGGGTCTGTTCTACTGTGGTGGATTGTGTCTGTTGGGTCGATTGGGTGTCGGGGAAGCGGGGGGGTGCCGGGGTTCCTGGAGGGGGGGCCCCTGCGAACCAGGAGCTCAACGAGGCTTGCTGGGACATCACTGATGTTCCGGATCGGATTGGGTTAGGAAAGACTTCTGATAGAGTCCTCTTTCTGCCCGCGATGTTTGGTGGCTTGGGTGGGCTTGGTGAGGCCAGGTTGTTGTTTTTCGCTACGGTCGCGAGGCTTAAGCGAGGGTTGAGGGGTGAGGAGATCACAACTCAGGGACTAGAGCGTGAATAACTTCGCGTACGAACAGATGTGCGATAAGATACCAATAGATTACGCGGTCTATTGACATACAGGATCGTGTTCGAGTAAAAGTTTTATCGGGGATGCAGGCCAAAAGTTGTTGTTTGTTCGAAAGTTTTGGTGTTGCGAGGAGTACAGAAGACGTTGCGTAAGGAAAGGAGAAGAGAAAGGAAAACAGGAACGAAGCGAGGGAGAGCCCCCTTATTATACCCAAGGAAATCCTGCGATGACTAATCCCAATGACTCACACCGCGCAGCCGAACGGAAATTCAAAGAACACGATAGAAACCTCCTGACTAATCCAACTCCGCGTAACCCAACGACTCCACCAACCGATCCGTGAAAACTTCCCTAAGTAGAACAGCCTACAGCCGTAAGCCCCGCTTCCTATTCTATTCCGGGTGAGACACCCAATAGTAAGCGTGCCGTCATAATAGTATAACACTAGTGTGGTAACACCGCGTGCCCCCACACTACCCGATACCTTTCTATGCTTGTCCTTTCGTTACCCGACCGTCCTCGCATCACAACCCGTCACTCGTATTCCTCACCGTCTTAAGTCTTTAGAACAGTGTTCCGTAGTTCCTATAACACTGGGACAGTTCAGATTTGGAACCGGAAAATGGAGTTTGGAGAGATTGGTGGAGATACTTCAGAAAGATGCTAGAGAAGCAGCAGAGACAGCTTTTCGTCTCCATAGCCCAGTTCATGAGGCATCCGGGTCCCCCACAACCTTCCTCTATCTCTAGAGCCTGAGAGCCCAAAGCACCCCCTCCAGCCAAGTTCAATGGCAAGGCAGACAATGTGGAGACCTTCATCCGGTAATCTGGGGATGTTTTCTCCATTGAAGGCCAATCCTTTACCTCGGGAAAGGTTGGGATCCATTATGCCAGCAACCTGATGGAAGGAGATGCTCTGGTCAAGTGGTTTAAAGTGTATTACAACTCCGTTGATTAAGCTTCTACCAATCAGATATCAGCAAGCTCACTTATTACCCAGGGTGCAGCCCCTCCATCCTGTCGGGCATTCTGCACGTTGGGCACTCAGCACATCCGGCACCCCAGAATAGAATTTTTGCGCGGGGCTCCGCTACAGGACCGGCCATATTTCTGAGACTGTCAGGAGATATGGCTCATGTCCGGAGGACACTTGACAATGATATAGTCGCCTGTATCGCAATGAAATTCGCTCTTCCTCCGGAAACACTAGGATGGAGTGACCCCGCCAACAGCACCTATGAAATCTTTGCTTCTTTTGATTACGCCAGTAGTATACGCGAACACTTCCCAATGCTCTTACAGCACGATGACTTTTCTCATGGTACTGCGAATGCTCCCGTGAATGCTATCGCGGATGCTTCCGCCAAAGCTGCTGCGAGTGCTTCCGTGAGTGCTTCTGCGAGTGCTTCTGCGAGTGCTTTCAGAGTACTCGTCGATGCTCACAGAGCTGAAGCATTCATCATACTCACTCAAGGTGAGGCAACCCTCACTTTGCCTCCTTTAGACTGATACACCGTCCTCAAAGAATAGGAAGTCCGCATCAGTCCCTCAAAAGATATCTAAAATGGGTATCCTCCATGCCCCTGTATGGTCAGTCGTAGGATAGGAAGACTGCACCAGTTTCTCAAAATATATTTAACGTTGGTATCCTCAATACCTTTGTAAACTCAGTCGCGGGATACTAGTACGAGCACTGTTCCGTATACTGTTGATGACTACTCAACCATTAACAGAAGTGTAAGTTTCTGTCGATTCATGAAAGGCATAATTAGCTTTGAGGTTGAGGCTGTGGTACTGCTCGTCTGAACAGCTCAATGTCTATGCATAAGCAGCAAACATGGACTGGCATTGCCCTTTTGCAGAGGGCTTGCCAGATAGCCAGACTCAGATACTGAGCGGCCAAAACTTTGCCTCCTTCTTCCAATCCACATGCAAAGCAGAATGACACAAATTTTGAATTAGAGAGTCCAATTGGGTCCAACGTTCCTAGAACACTCAAGAATGATCTTATGTTTTTACAAGTATTCAACTAAATTCATTCCATGTACGCAAGTTTATCCTGGTATTTACCAACCAATTATCAGGCCACCTCAAACAAATGAGCCATTCTCAGTATACTCCGAATATTAACGAGCCCCATCCACTTCCTCTTAGTCCTACAAAGTTTCAGCAGCACATGTGAGCTATCAGCAATACCACGATTCTTTGCCTCGAGTAGTTCCACTATACATAGTCTATGTGCTCACCCTCCACTGCCCTGCAGCTTGAACAAAACCTCCACACATCCTGCTTAGCGTCCTCGAAACAATCCCCGCTCCTCTGAGGATGCTACTGACACCTATCCCAATCCTGTCTTATTTTCAATTTTCTAAAGGGCGAATTTCCCATACACCTGAGATTGTGAACCTTGTACACCTCAGGTCTTCGTAAGATTGGTATCGGAACCTGCAAACATGTGACCATCTCCACCCGGCACTCTAAAATGCTCTCAGAGCTTCCAGCAAAGCTTTGAGAGCATCTCATATCCTCTGCATACTCCTTTATCAGGTGATATAATGTGGTATGGCTTATTTGCAGTAAATCTGCAATACTGAAAAGTCTTTCCGATTTCATTCAGGGGTTTCAGAGACATTTTGGAGGGAGTCGGCCTTCTAACGTGAATCGTTCATTTGGTGTTTTTTTCCGGTCTTCGATTTTAAAAATCCCAAGTAACTCCTTCAGGTTATCTCGAGGGCTTCAAAGGACGTTGTCAGTGCTCTCAGGACCTCCATCAATGTCTTTCAGATGCAGCATTCGATATCTCTAACGCCAACTGCCACCCCCCATAGTCCAGTATTTGCGTTGCAGCATTGACCTTGTTGGATGCTCCGTATACCTCTTTTATCTGACGTAAATGGGTGAGTTTGCCAATGTCTGTAGAGTACTGGGGACTGTCCCCAAACTGTTCGAAATGTTCCTGATAGTGCGTCAATACGTGCAATTTGATGGAGTTGAAGTGAGACCTTTCCCGTATCTCGCAAAACTCCTACAGACTTCGCTGAGCGCTCTGGGAGTCTGAGGACTTTAAAGCTTTTATCCGATCTCTCAAATCCTCAACCGTCCTCTTGTACGTCTGGGATTCTAAAAAGATATTGTTGTGCTTATGGTAATCCTCGAGATAACTCTCCTTATAATTCAGTGTGCTCGTTCTATGACTCCCATACTGCACTATGAAGTGGAAATAGATTAAGCCTCGTATACATTTCAATGGCTTTTCCAAGTCGCCCCTGACAGCCTCCCCTGGGTTTCTCAAGGCAGCCGCGAGTCCTTCAAGAACAACTCACCCCAGATTTCTCATCTCCTTCACTTGCTATTGAGTTGTGGCACAATATGCTTTATTCGATACAGCCAGTTCATGATAAGGCGCAATCGAGGCCCAAGGCTTATCAAATTCCTCCAATCGATTGTGCTCCTTCAAGAAAGCCTGAACTCACTCCATCATTTGCTTCAACATCCCTAGGTAGATATTGTACAGAATGTCCAGTTTGTTGAGATTGTATGGATTAACTCTCGGCATACTCCAGAAAGTATTGAAGAGTGTCTTTACTGATTTCGGGACAAGGTATTCTACCGGTACCAGGTTTCCCGGGTTCTCTCTGAATAGCTTTACTTTCTCCCGGTAATCATCGTGATTGCGTGTATGGCTTCAGCGAGTGCTCCCAAGTCTTAATGGGCGGCGATGAGGGGTATTCGGCAGGGTACGGGAGGCGACACTAGTGGCTGTCGGGTTAATCAAACAAGGTGCAGCGGTCCCTGATAAGAGGGAGAAATAAAGTTGTATTTATTGTATGCAAGAAGATGTTGCGTAAGGAAAGAAAAAGAGAAAGAAAACATGAATGAAGCGAGGGAGAGCCCTCTAATATACCCAAGAGAATCCTGCGATGACTAATCCTGAATGACTCACAAAACACAACCGAACAGAAACCCATAGAATCCCACAGAACCCTCATTAATAATCCAACTCCGCGTAACCTAACGACCCCATCAACCGATCCATGAAACTTCCCTATTAGTCATTCCATTACTCACACATCCGCTACTCATTGTATTTCTTTTGTATTACCTTTTATTAATAAAAATATGGGACATTCCCCCTTAGCTAGAACAATTAACACGATCAAATACTTTACTTCTCCTACATACTTTCTCTACCGACGATGTTGCTTGACAAAGGGACTCAAAGCTCTCGTTGCGGGGCACCCAGGTGTCGGTAGGCAGGTAAGAAATCGCTTTGTATCATCTGGAGCGTCTGGGGCATCTGGGGCGCCTAGGCGTCACAGGACAAAACTTCATTTTTTGCTGATGTTAAAGATCTAATCCACAATATTGGGAGCTGTTACCAGTGGCTCATTGCTGATGTAAGTTGAGAAATGTGTGGAGATAAATTAAAAGGTAGTTCTGTTTGGAATATACGGTTTAAATTTGGTTTGGTTAACAGAGGAAAATTTCGTGGATTTTTCTTTATCTTTGTCCTTTTTTGGCTTGAAGCACTTGTTGAAGAGGGGTCCTTTAGCTGTGGAAGGGGAGTGTTTGTTGCCCCAGTTGCAAACACCGAGATACTAATATATATTCGGATGTAAATTAATCTTTTCTCAAATTTAACTAAGTGCAAAATCAGTGGAGATGCAAAAGACTTCAGCCAGCGCTATGTTTGATCACTAGCTCACTCACCTGGAAACAACCAGTTACCGCTGCCAAGGGGTAAATAAACATACATGTGGGAATTCCGGAAAGGTATTTACCAGTTGATAAAGTACAAAGATATCTGCACATCTGGATAAATAAATAGAGATTTAAAACAAAGCTCGATTTTATCCTTTTTTGTGTAGACCACCCGCCTCAAACAAATTATTTATCTCTACACACCAAAGAAAATTTACTGTACGTAGGGAGGGGTATGTGAGGGGGTGGCCGGAGGTTTCTAGAATATATCCATGTTTTGATACCAAGGAAGAGATCCAAGGATAGACTTCTCAGGCCAGAAATAACTAAAAACGAGACAGTTGGTGAATCCTTATATAGATAACTACTATACTGCTTACCAGGAAGACGCATTAGAGCCTTGCCAAGGAATTAGAGAAGCTTTCTACTGTGTAGATACTTTCACTCTAAGGGCTTCCTAGCAATAGACATTATCTCCATTCTCTCCTTTTCTTCGTTAAGTAAAATAGTGTTTTGCTTTTTGTAACCATTAATATGTACAGCCAATCGTGACATAGAACTTGCCTTCGCAGTACAGTGTATATTCTCAGTTAGGACCTGATAACAAAACCGCCAAGGCCTAGTGACCCCACCCAATGTATGGCGGTAAGACCGCAATGTGAACCTGAACAACGCTCAAAATGATCCTCCAACTCCTCGACTGCTTTCAGGCCTTGGTATAAGCTTTGATCGGGGGATCCCCGTTCATCGAGAGTCCTTAAACGCGGAGATTGGGAGAGGGGGTCTAATATAATATCTATGTATATACATGTAACTCTATCCCACTTCAGTATACATGTATGTATTCGTACGATGGTGAGCCCCAAACAATAATAAGAGGTACAGTGATCGGAGCTGTCTTTCCGAAATCCAAGCATTCGGTACAAGGGGGAACTCCGGAGTATATTTCGCGTTTATCTCACAGCCTCCTTCCCCATTTAATCTCCGCGCGGAACCCACTCAGCTCACTCCACTCCTTCTCCGGGACCTCCCTTCCTGTCTCCATCTCCACAACCACCTGCCTCAATCCTTTCTCGCCTTCCTTTCTCAAAACAACCTCCCATCTCTCCGCATTCAAAGTCCTCGTCACTGGCTTCTTCACACATCGATCTGTATTCTGAAGTCCCGTCTCTTTACTTCCCCTCCCCATCCCAATTCTTGTATCTCTACCTATATAGTCCGGATTCCGCACCGGATCTGGCACCAGTGACGTTGCATCTGGCGTAAATACGTCGATATGGTAGCTCACCACATTGCAGCCAACGCCCCGGAACACCACCGACGGCACAACTATATCAGTTTGCTTCGGGGGATTGGTGAGAGAAACCTGGTCAGGCGAAGCCGGTGGTGCAAAAACGTACCCAAGGCTCTTTGAGTCCTTCACCATGTCACCAATCGTTGTATACATCCATTGTCTCGACTCATCGTAGCCCAGGTTCCTCGCGTTATCGATGAACGGCCGCAATGGGTATGTGGCGGTGAAGGTGAGCCCGGGTCGAGATCGGATATAGAACTCGACGATGCGGTCGATATTCGAGTGGAAGCTGAGGAAAATAGGGTCGAACGCCGTGTGGGAGCCATCTGCCTTTCAGTCTCTCGTTGTCAGCTTTGTGCCTTTCTATCTTATGGGCATGTCCCCATATGAGCTTGCTAGGCACACACACCATGTCCGGTCCTGTCCATCCGTGAATATTATCATGGGGCTGCTCTAGTAATCCGTCAAAGTCCGTGCGGTTTGGAAAGAACTTATCGTCAAGGTTCTCCGTGAGTATCGATAGATTCGCCCAAGGTTTCCCAAACGGGCGGAGGGCGTCCATCGGCTGACTGAAAACGTCCTGCCGTAGTGCGAGCTCGATCTGGGATTGATACAAACCGAAAAGACAAATCTTCCTATCCCACTCCAGCCCAGGTGTGCGGGAAACAAGGACAGGATCTCGCATAACGTATCGAGGGGTTGAGACGACTCCAGATAGCAATGCGTACTTAAGAGGATTTTTGCGCAGGCCGAGACTACTGTGCGTATATGTATCCTCGAGGAACTCCGCAGGAAGGCCGGAGAAAGGGGAGGCTGGGTCAGTAGCTTCAGAACACAGAGCGTTCCAGTATGGAATGGGATAGTCGATAAGTTCTTCGACGTAGCAGAGGAAGGCTCTGTGCCAGAGGAACGTGGCTTCCTGGTAGTGTAGACACCAGTTCGCATCTGTGGATCGGTTAATTACGCACTCGGGCCCAGGGTAGATCCGACTTACGCAAAATCCCCAGTTCCTGCCACTTGCCCTTGGCATCCCCGGCGTTCAGCACCGTGTCAAGCTTCTCTCGATATGTTTGCAGCTCCTCCTGCGTCAGACTCCTAATATCCTTCCGAACTCTATACTTTACTTTGCTTTCCTCCGGTTTCCCTATCACTTTCTGAAGTATAATCTCATCTTGATCATTCTTCCTATAACCCTGGTTCGCCCAGCTGCGGATCATCTCGAGAGCCTCGACTGGAAAGTAGTGACTAGGATCATCGGTTAAGGGCATTGATCTGGAGCGTAGGTGCTGGTAGATCTTCGGGGTCTCATCCTTTACGGTGGTGTAGGAAGAAAGGTCCCAAGGACCATAATTCTTCATGGCATTGATCCAACCGGACCCAACAATATAGCGAGATGACTCCGGAAGCCAGTAGGGAGCGCTAAAGAGCTTTGATATATCAGAATCCCACGTCGGTGTTGGTACTGATGCCGCGGCATTGAGCGCCTTGGATGTCGAATCTATGGCCAGTGCTGGCGCTGTTCCTGGTTCGTGGCTGCCCGGGCCACACCTCCCGAGTGAGCAACGCATTCTTGACAATGGAAGAGAAGTGATGTGGGAGTCCATTTGGTTTTGAGGTGGGGGAGCAAGACTATATATAGGGCGTATGAGTCGCCGAAATCCGAGATCAGTAATCTGCAGGACCCTGAGAATGAGTACATAGCATATTTCATAGACGCAGAACGAATACGGGATCAGCCAGTGTAACAAATGGCTTTTTGCGGGGTTGTGGTTGGACAGGGAGGCGATTTACGCGGCCAAGTATAAAAGCAGTAATGATATCCAGGAACATCTCAGATTTCAGGTACATAATTATTGGATCTCGGAGTAGCCCGACGGCTCCCGGCCCTGTGCGGGGTAAAAGAGCGTCGATGCCGGAGCGACCGATACCACAGAAGATAATGGCGCAATCTAGCTCTAAGATTACATAGACCAGCTTGCCCATCAGCGAGCGTTGCCCGCTATTTTGCCCGCTACCCCCAAGATGCAACGGTTGCCACCCACCAAGTTTGGTGGACGCTCGCTGATGGGCAGCGCTCGTTGATGGGCAAGCTGGTCTAAATAGACCTGTGTGTTTGAAGTCTGGAAGAGATCTGTGAACATGCAGACGAAGCTTGTATGCTGAAGCCGATCCGTAAAAAAATGGAATAAGTTGTATGGATGTATGTAATATCATGAAGGAGAAATGCAACGGGCAAATCTTCATTGGATCCTGTCTATATTACATGATACATAAAATAAATGTAGGAGCAAATAGAACATTGAGTCCTCCAGATAATATACGTTGCCTGCGCCATGCATCAAATATATTTTTAGCAAAAGTAAATATGTAGGTACGTGTATAAAACCTCTTTTGACATCAATGGCTGTTATCTAGGGTTTACAGTGGTTTACTATAAACTAGAACAAAATCAATTGTTCCTGAGAGATTGAGCGTTGGTAGACAATAGCTGGCTGGTACAGTTAAGCTGATGAAAGGTCTAAACAGGCTCCGGCCGCATAACCGGGTGTGAACATTTGGCACCTGGCGGCCTTCTTCTGATTGGGTTCGTGGTGCATGAACCTTGGCGCCAAGGTACTCCGGGCTCCAGTCTGGCTCGCAGCAACGAGAAAATCCATGTATGATACCATCTGGATAAGCTTGTTCAGGTTGGTAAACGTTGGTAGTCAAACAGCTGGCGAAGTTAGGCATTCTCGGTAGTACAGGTTGTACAGTATGAAGAGGATTTAAATTCTCTGGTTGTAAAGGTTCCCGTGACCTTGCGACGGGAGTAAATATTTTATGGGAAGGTATGTGTCTTGAAGCGGTATCACTCTGGAACTGCAAGAGATGGGCGTCAATTGGAGAGCGAAAGATGGCTAAAATGCAGGGAATGGTTTCCTGGTGCCAATTGAGGACCCGTAGCAAATCCTGTATGTGGGGCGGATGGTGGGGCCAGAGGGGAGCGCATCTTTTTTTTTTTTTTTTAGTTTAATTCATTAATTGCATGGGGAGCGCATCTTGAGAGGATAGTATATATATGGGAGGTCATCCCCCGTTGTTTCAAGCGTCGTGCTTTTACTAAATTTACCCACCTACCCGCTCCTATCCTTTTCTTTTGTTTCTTTTTTTGCGCCTAAACACCATCTCGGAGCCCTGGCAGCAGCAGCTATCGGGCAGGGATCAGAGGTCTGGCTACGGTCGAAGGGCGCACACGTACTCGTCATTCAATGGTTTTCTTTTATTGCTTTCGTACTATGGACTGTTCTTCTTCTGTTTCTATTTATGCAATCGCCATTACTGGAATACAATCTCCTATCAAGCTCGTGGTCCGGCAATTGGTCATAGATATCTTGAGGTTTGCCAAAAATGACTTAGGTATAGGTTACTCGGTAATATACTAGTTCAGAGTCTCAATGATTTAGTGATTCTTAGTAGGGTTGTATATTGTATGTTGACAAAGGTTCCCGTGACCTTTTAGACATTTTATGGGGACCTGTCTTGAAATAAATGTAACACTCTACAACTCTAAGGAGTAGTTGTATATCTATACCTTGGGTACAAGTCTCGAGAACAGACTGGCAGTTGGTCGATTTGGTAACCCAGAAATAAGTGAATTTTAGAGTAGAACAAACCAGCTGAATCACAAGAAAGCTAGTGTGAAAATGACAGCTCTCGACTACTTACATAGAGTACTTTTAGAGTACATCCCTTCGTCTGTTCCCGGTCTTCGTGACCTCTTAGCTTTGATACGGCACTGTGATCAACCAAGATCTAACGACGATTGTTTAAAGTACTACTCGATTGAGGATTTTTGCATGACGAATGGGGTCAATTTTGAACCACCGACAGCTCCTTCTAGCTGGGCAGTGGATTTTGAATGGTGAGCCACGAATTGCCACAAGTCTTGAAAACAGTCGAAGGGATGCTTGTTGTGCTCGATCGCTAATTGCAACGGCGGACATATAGGGTTCCTATTTGCACGATAACAACCAGATCAATCAAGAAGTTCATTTTCTATTTCTTCATCTATCCGGAAATGGATTTAGTCTACATATGTATAAGATTATTTCGCGTGAAGAGTGCTGATGTTGCTCTGGTTCATTCAAGAACATATATAGTCTTTGACGGTCGCTTGACGAATACCGTCGCTCGACGAATACTAAATATAGTAGGTAGTTATACTATATACAGAAAGCCAAGAAAATTAAATCAGACTTCAAGTGAACTCCCTGCTTGTGAACTTCTAGCCCTTTTTCCCGCTTTTTGGGTATCCAACTCATTCCTTTTCCGCTTTAACTGTACTAATACATCTACATTCTCAATTACACAGGCCTCATTGGTATTAAGGCACCGCTTATCTGGCTTTGCTTTTTCTATGTGCTGCTTGATCTGCTCCCTCAAGTACTCCTCGCCCGCTTCATGCAAGGCTGCTTTGGCAACGCATTTCTCGGCGCTCATCTTGAACCCTGTGAATAAGGCGCGCTGGAATCTGGAGCGGGGACTACTAGATAGGATTGTGGAAATACACTCTACATAGTAATTGTGTATAGAGCGGGGTGTAGTAGGGACAATAATAGGGTGCGTTAGGAGCTGGTGAGTTGACCTGACAGGTGGTGGTGTAGGTGGTGGATGATTTTCTCGCTCATTCAATCTAGGGTCAGGGAGTGGAATATTGAATAGGACTTGAGTGGGTTCATAAGGTGAAATTCCGGTGCGGCGAAAACCTGCTGCAATATTACTTGCAGTAAATGCCTTTTCATGCGCTTTTGCAAAGATTTCCGGAAATTTACTTTTGTCTATCGCTACCCTTAGGTTTAGTACTTCTTGCGAATAGTACTTTTGCATAGTGGAAAATACACCCAAATCTAGCGGTTGCAAGACGTGAGATGTATGCGCTGGAAGGCAAAAGGGTAAAATCTTTTTCTGAAGGCAGAACTCAATCAACTCAACATTGAGGTGTGATTCAAAGCCATCAAAGATCAGCAACCGCCATTCACCATACGATCTATTATAATTAGTTGAAATTTTCAAGTTTAGAGATAGTTTCTACTTGCCTGTGAGCAGTTTCGGGTTCAAATATTTTAACAATATACTCTAAACAGAGCTTACTATTGTTGTATCCTTTCTTTGAATACCCAAATCAGAAATTATGATTGTCTGAACTCTCTTTATACCAGCCCGCGAGATGACTTAACCCTTTGAAAATAATTAAAGGTGTGACAAAAAATGCATCCGGAGCTACCGTTTCTATTACTGTACAAGTTTCTCGTACCCGATGCTCTTTAAAACGTGGTCTTTGCGTACGTTCCGACAAATTTCTTTTGTAATGTCTCCGATACCCATAATAAATCCCTTTTCATCTAGATTATATGTATTTTTCGGCCCAATTTCATACTTTTCTATTGCTTTCCGTAGCTACTCGTATATCAACCATGTTAACTTGAACATGTAACTCAAATATCATGACAGACTTAATTTAAACGGAGAGAATACCTTCCAAAAAAAATCATCCATTACGTCCCAACTATATGCATTTGCCCTGTTGGTACCAATAGTTTTTGTAAGAACGTATGGGCATTCTGGGTGTCTGCCGAGAAAACGGTAGATCCAGTTTTTTCCTAGAGTTGGTAGGGTTTCATCAGGGTTTGTGGTTTTGCGGCGACGCAATAGGTTATTGGCTAAACTGTAGAAGAGTGTTCGGTCGGCTGGAACACAAAAGTCATCAAGAAATAAAAGTCTCTCCACCAAAGCCTCCTCCTCCGCTGGTGTCAAAAGCTGTTGATCTTGGTGAATTTCTTCGAGAGTTTTGTGGTTAGGCTTTTTAATATGACGCCGAAGAGTTGCTTCAGAAACCCCGTAGAGTTTCGCTATACGCGAGACTACTGGGGTCTTCCCCTCGCGTAACTCTGCATAGTAGTGACTGAGTGCGAACATCAAACACTCATATTTGCTGTAGCGGCGGCTGTGGTCAACAACGGGAAGTTCAGGGTTCAAAGGGAGCTCCATCATTATTTTCACTTTCACTGTCACTACAGAACTACTCTGGCCATCGTCAAACTCCATTAATATACTAACAACAAAGTTCTTCGTGGTTCTTCACTCTTCCATACATTGTCTTGGCCGGCCACTTGATATTCGCCTACCCCTGTTCGTCGAGCGACGGTATTCGTCAAGCGACCGTCAAAGACTGTACTAATAGATCTCGTTACCTCTGTATCAAGTAACAGATCTCCCGTACATGTTTTCTCTGTTAGACGCCTTCCCGGGCCATTCGAACACCCCCCTCACTCGAACAGTTGATGCTTATTGGTGGAGAAGCCCAATTCAAGAGGTACAGAAACCGGTTACAGCGCAGATATTTTCTTTTTTAAGTTAACTGTTCGAGTGAGGGGGGTGTTCGAGTGGCCCGGGAAGGCGTCTATAGGGTGGGCAGTATCGATAGACAAAGGGATAGCCGCTTTATGCCCCATCCTTGTCCTTTATAGCACCAATCTGATGTGGAAGCTTCGGTGATTTCGTCGCATGGTCTAGCGAGCCAGTGGAATCCATCCCGTGGATATTCTGAAGTTGTTCAAATCTGAAACCTTAGAGATAAATTACTGATTCCACGTAGCAACGGCTCACCACATGAAATTGTGTAAAACAAGTCCAATGCACATAAAATTTCCTTATTCAAAAGAGAGGAAAAAATAAAGTCCCAAAATATCATATCTATATCGTCAATGGCCAATAGTGAACTGCTAGTTTTTTCGGTAGCTTTAGAGGATGTTGTGAGATGAGTAATGTTTGTAGACCCCCCCTGGGGGGGTCTACAGATTGCATTTGAACGCCTACAAACCCTCAAAAATATCCACGTGATGGATTCCAGTGAGCCACAATATCTCAAGTTTGGTCGGCGGACAAACTCAGAATCTCGCTGGATAGACGCAGGTTCGCTGGTTAGACTATGTAGACAATTAGTAATACCTCTCCGTGCAATTTCAAGACGCCAGGACTGCATAAGTGGAAGAAATAGACCTCAGTGCGTAAATATTTACGCATAAACAGGGGTACTGCATGACGCTAGTGCCGGGAATCAGTTTAGTCAGGGCCCAATCCTTGCTTAGTTATAGTTTGAGCATTTGCCAATGGCTTCTCAGAGATTCCGATATGGCGGGTCGCCATATGGGACGGTTCCGCCACCGCGGGGAATCCAAAAACATCGCCGTTTGAAAAATTAAGAAACGACAGTGGCATCTGAGGAGTTTCAATGTGCCATGAGTAAATCTGAAGTCGTTTAAAATGTTTAATGTTCGGGCTGTTGATAAGTCTAGAGAGCAGCACAAGGTCTCTCGTACCTACATGTAGGTAAAGGCGACGGGGGACCTCCAATGTCCGCCGGTTACCGGGGTTCGTCAGGCAATATCACTCGCCTAGGATTCAACTCAAGACCTCTCAGAAGGAGGTCCGGGAGCTAGATCTTTACCATGCATTAATACGATAGAAGTATAATCTCCTAAATTATTAACGTATCTCACGCCACATTGGAAGTCCCAAAACGGCCTGGGCATCTCCAAAGAACTCAAACAGCGGAGGTCTTCAACCCTTGTCTGAGTCTTCTGATATGGTGAGCCACCAGATTGGAATCTTGCGAAAATGTCCAACCATATATGGACTAGAGCGGCCCCAGCTTTCAAGTAAGATCAATTGACTCTTTCCGGAGGATAAGAGGCAATGTTTTGATGCTGTTGTGGCTGCTGTGAGGTTTATAGTTCCGCAGTTGGAGAGAAGGATTCCTCAAGAGAGTGCCAAATGGTACTTGTCATATCCACAGACTATAGGTGAGAAAAATTGGTTTCTAGTCCAAACAAATTGATGGAGATCTTTCCTACCTTCTTATAAAAGGAAAAATGATCTATGGCCTGCCTGCTGTGGGGCGTGGTATTGGGAGTGTTTATGCTTCGGGAGTGTGATGGCGTCGGACGTAAATAAGACAAGGATATTTCACATTGTCGCTCAAAGCAAACGGATATAAAGGCCTTGATGAGCCGAGAGGACTCATTGTAGCCTAACTCGGAATTGTATGAAGTATCGATCGGCTTCCTAGAGCCACCCATGATATACCAAGAACCCTATACGCAGCGATGTAACGAATATATATGGGCCCGTTCGGTTGGGCGTGGTATTTCATTCCTAAAACAAAAATGAGTATTGTCGTAACATTGAAGTGTTCGGTAGAATGTAAAATCAGTGTGACCAACGTTTCCCACGAACAAGTAATACCCCTACCCAGATCGCCACCACAACAACGATCGACACATTCTCACACTTTTAGCCTGTGCCTAATAGTCTGATCAAATTGAGAAGGCACTTATTGATGCTCTGATTAACAACGTTTGGAAAGGAAAGAGAGCAGAGAATGGGAATTATAACATTCACCAATGGTTACTGCAATTGATAACTATTACAGGGATAGGAGTATTGGTCAGACGTGATCGGGGTTCTCGTTGCAATTGTACTCTGGAGATGATGATTAATGAATTAAACAAAAACGAAAACTCTAGAGATGATGTTGTACACCCCAGAGGGTTGAGATCCAAGCGTTAGCTGTCCTCGGCGCAGATATTTATTAGTACCATGGTATTTAACTGAATTTCATGGTATCTTTACAGACGTTTGTTCAACCGAACACTCAAATATTATGGTGTCAAGAATACTATCGTAATTTGGCTTAGTGCCGCAGTATTTGTGGTCAACCGGGTAGGCCCTATATCGCCGATAGATACAACGCTTTTTCTACGACGTCCATTGTGATGTGAGAATAGTGTTAGGTTGATCATTTCATGGAAGATATTAGTAAAAATTGTATGCTTACCTGAGTCTCGAGCTGTTCGAGGAGAGTAGGCGGACATGTCTGCAGGGTTTCGAGTGTGGAACATCTCACGCGTCTACTATGCGCCTCGTTCTGCAAAACTATAAGGAATATTCGAGAACTGTTCAACTTCGGGCTAATAGCCAGAAGCAAACAGCTTGTGGGGACGGAGCATGCGCGCTCAGTGCCAGTTTGAGTGTAGTTCATGGCCTCTACCTCCTCTTATTGGTTACGAATCCCTGTGGATGGGCTATGGCGTTGGACATGTCTGTAAATGAGGTTTTATCGTACACGTATTCATATTTCACGGTAATCTACCTTCTAGTACAATACACGATGTCACTGTCCGACTGACTCGTAAACCTTGCTCTGGATGTGAAGGAAAGGTTTGAATGATAAAAGAGTAACAGTGCTTGGCAATACAATAAGCACCTAACATGTTTAACCGATCGAGCGACGGTGAGATTCTACTCGGGACAGGCAGGAACCACCCGAGGATGAAAGTTGCAAGCGGGAGCACAGCCAAATGTCATTTTTGAGATCTTCTTACCTGCTCCGAGTATAGTATCAAATATCATGCTCAGGTTGTCCTTACCTGCCTCGGGTATCAAATATCATTTTCACGTTATTCTTACTCGCGTGTAGGGAAAGAACTAAAAAACGTAAACGAGTATTTTGTATGGCAGATCAGCGCTACTCCATACAAAAAAATCGGCGCTTCGTCGCTTGCATTTTCTGGTTCGTTATGCTACACGCGAGTACATCCCCTGGGTGGACGAAATTTCTCTCATGCATTAGCGTGTCCTATCTAGGAATTGATTGACCAAAATAATGCAGCCACGTGCGAAGTTCATGGCACCTCGACGTACATATGTACTTCACAGACTGGTACAGTCGCTCACCTACTGACGGCGGATCCTGTCTGCCCTTGGCGTCCAAAACCTAACTCTTTTATTGGCCTCAAATCCCTGACCGCCATCAGACAGGATCCGCCTTCACCCAGTGAGTGACTGTAAGCAGCTAACCCTGACGTTTATCCCTTCGTCTGGCAAAAAATGCTGACCCCCCCAAAAAAAGCAAACTTTTGTGTGGCTTTACTAACAGATCCTGTTGTCTCTCTTATCAAATAATAGATCTCCCATACAAATTTAATTCCTCTATTATAGGGGGGTCAGCATTGCCAGACTAAGGGATAATACATATGTGCGCATGAGAGAGATTTAGTCCACCCAGGGGATAGTACAGCCTGCAGCACACCGGGGCTAGGGAAAAAGAAATGACATTCCAACAAACTCGACGTGTCCTTGAGTCGCCAATGGTACGAAGCATGTGGCGATCAAAACTTGATGATACATAGCTAGCTTTAAAGTAAGTAGTGCGAGGCGGGGTTAAAATGCTTGCATGCGAGGCGGGCCGCCGGAGCTACAAGGCTGAGTTTTCAGCGCTAGTAGCCGTGATCGCCACATGGGTATTGAGAGGCAAACTGAAAAATACTCGAGGAGAGATGATCGCAGAAGTATGATGCGTCTACCGGGACGCTCTTGAACCACAGTTTCGGCATGCTCCACCAACTGACTCCACGTCAAAGAAATCGCGGGCAAAAAGAAATTTTATCACCCCCCGTCCCCTTCCAACTGTGCCAATTCCATCTGATGGGAGCCTAGATTTCGGAGAGGATATCTCGACTATGGGTAAGTATAATATTACCCTATAATGTTCGAGAGAGTAGGTATGTGCCCTGAATCAGCGAGGCCAGGGCGCTAAATGCTAAACAATATAAAGAAAAAGCAGAGAACGAGGCCAGGGTTTCCAGTGGTTTACCGGTTATATGGTTCAAACTAGTTTAACTGAACCGTTTAACATAAAGATTGGTGGGGTTCTTATCGCCCTGAATACATGGTTTGAACAGTTTAGAAATATGCAAAACCGGTTATACCACCTGTTTAAATGGTTTATACAATTCATGTTCATGAGCTCGAACACCCTAGTTCCTGAGGTCGAACACATTAGTTCCAAAGCTCGAACACCCTGTTTGTGAACGTGATGAGCAATTTTATCATGGTGAGCATGCCAAGACATAAAACCGCGGTTTAAGCGGTTCAAAGTGTCAAGATAAACAGTTGGCACAGTTGGTACAGTTTAAGCTCCTTTATTTAGTGGTCGGTACGGTTTTTTTTATATCACAACCGATGTCTACCGTTGGAAACCATGAACGAGGCACCAGAACATCTAGGTTGACTGTCAGATAAATGCCAAAGAACTGCAGCGAGTGAAGCTGGTATCTGCCAAATGAGCACTTGTAATTAGGCCCTGGAGCCGAATGTATCTCTAGCACTCAGCCTGATAATGAGATAAGCTATGGATAAAAAGCAAAGCACATATATGGAGACCTTGGTTAATGTATTTAGAGTGCATCCTTCTCTTCCGCTATTTATTTATTTTTTGAAAATAACCTCCAAAACCTTGCGTGGCAACCAATATTCCCCACCAAAAACTCTGTAAAACTCTGGCTTCAAAATGCCAAGCCCCACCCCTGACATGACCAAGGCCCTGGATGCCCTTGGTATTGGCAACCTCGACCAAGACCTTGTAGGCGTAGCCAACAATACCGCCCTCTCCGCCCTCACAATTGCCATTCTGGCCAACCCAAACACCTCAGATGAAACCTGACTCGTCTCAAGGGGCGGCGATGGCAGATATTCCGCAGGGTATGATGTGCGACAGTAGTAGCTGTCGAGTTAGTCAAGCGAAGTCAAGCGAGGTGCGAAGGTTCCCGTAAAGAAGAGAAGTAACAGCGTACATATTGAGAACCAGCGTAGTTTATAGAAGTGGTCCTACCTGGTATGATATGCCAGGTAAGGACGAGCGTTATAGTATAGAGAATACAGAAGATTTAGATTTAGATTTTTTTATATTGCTTTGAAGTACAGGACTTATCGAACGCCAACACCTCCGCCTATAAACATAAGAAAAGAACAAAAGGAAAGACAAGCGAAGAAAAGGAAAGACAAAGCGAAGAATCATACGGCGGTACAGAAAAGGAAAAAAAGAGAGAGAGAGAAAGAAATAGTCATTCCTCCGGGTCCTCCTCGTCCATTTCGTACCAGTCGCGCAGGTTGGTTTTTGCTGCAAATTGTAGAACTAGGTCTACGTTGAGGTTGGTGAATAACCAATTTTCCCAGGTGGGCGGTCCTGGGATCTTGTCCATGAGTGGCCTTCGTAGTTGTGTCCATCGTAGGCAGTCGATCATAGTGTGCTTGGAAGATTGTTCCGAGCCACATTGGCAGGGTTCGGGTTCCGTGGACGCTGAGTGTCTGTCTATCCTAGTGGCTTGACATCGTATGCGGTGGATAAGTTTTGCTTTGGATCGTAAAGTTTTGCTCGCTTTGGTTGGATTTTTAGGATTCCTGGTTCGTTGTAGTTGATGCATGGGATGGAGTTCCATTCTTCCAGCATTCGTTTGGTGAGGTAGTCGTTTTGGATCCATCGCTCTCTGCGGTTGCCTGGTTCCCGGAAGGGTAGCATGAGTGACGCAATCCGATATAGGCCTGTACCTTGGGTATTTTTTATTCTGGTGGGTAGGAGCTGTATAAGTTCTTTGTTGAGTGGGTGGTCTGCGGGGTGGCAGAGAATGCGCGTTCCATATTTTCGTGATTTATGGTTGAGGAGGAGTTCGAGTGGGGGGAGTGCTGCCTCTTTTAGTAGTCTTTCGGTTTTTGTCCAACGCGGTAGGCCTGTCATTATCCTGGTGGATTCGTTGTAGAGTGGGGATAGTGATCGGAGGATGTGGTCGGCTCCCGTTCACCAGGCCTCCGATTCCCATAAGATAGTGGGGAGGAAACCTTGGACAGTGAGGTGGTGAATGGATTTTACTGTTGATCCGGGGAGGTAGGCGATGTTTCTGATGCTGCCTAGGGCTTTAAGGCCTTTGGCAATAGTTTCTTCGATGTGTGGTCGAAAGGAGATGTTGGAGTCCAGCCAGACCCCCACGTATTTGAGTCTATCTTTAGGATGAATTTCTTCTTCTGCAATTGTTACCGAGTTCTTGGGGTTCAGGGCGTTCAATGTTGTGGGTTTGAAAAAGACTAGGTCGGATCTTTGGGGTTCGTATTTGATGTTAAGGGGTGCCGCTTTCCTGACTCTTTCGTTCATTCTTTCGTTGAGTCTTTTGATAATGAAGAGAGGGGACTTTGATAGTTGGACGAGTGCGTCATCGTCGATGTAAGTGGTGTTTATTTCTTTGGGGGAGTTGGTGGGGTCTATTATTACCCCGGCGTATATCATGAATAATACCGGGGATAGGGGGGACCCTTGGGGCAGCCCGGAGGTGTATGGTTGTGGTGGTTCCAGTTCGTGGTTGAATTGGAATTGGAGTTTTCGGTTGGTGTTGAATTCCTTACACCATGTCGTTAGGTATGTTGGGAATCTTTGTTGGGTCATGATCTGGGCGAGTAGGAGGTGGTCGACACAGCTGAAGGCTCCTTGTATGTCGTTTGTAAGGAGTGCTGGTCTGTCTGGGGTGGTTCCTGTGGTTCTTCTGATCAGGAGGTTTTGTTGGATGGGCGTGAGGGTACGGAGTAGGGCATCGATCGCCGAGATTGTTGGTGTGCCTCCGAATTGGTCTTTGCTGAGGGTTTCCAGGATGGTTCCGGCGGTATATAGTCTTGTTGCCACTATCTTTTCCAGTACTTTGCTGAAGCATTGCAACAGGGAGATGGGTCGGTAGGCTTTGGCCGAGGAATAGTCGGGTTTTCCTGGTTTCAGGATTGGTATGCATTTTGCCACTTTCCATCGGTCTGGTTGGACTCCATGACGGAGCATGGCTGAGAACATGTCTTAAAATAGTTGGATGTTTGGTTTGATCGTGGCCTGGATGAATGGGTATGGGATGCCGTCGGGGCCGGTGGCCGAGTGTGTTGGGCATGATTTGATTGCGGATATAATTTCTTCTGGTGTAACTTCCTGGAAGGTGTCACTAAGATCAAAGGATGGGGGTCTGATTCGGAGTGGGGGGTTGTTGGGGGACGTCCAATTTGTGGGGAAGAGATGAGCTCTTAGAGCTTGGCACTTCCCTGCAAACGTTTCTTCACCTTTTATGGTTGGGATTGTAACATCCCTTCTTCTTCCTGCATTGACTAGTTTCCAGATGGTGCTTCCTTCAGCCTCCGCAAGTTCCTTCTCCCTTTGTTCTGCTTTGGCTTTGCGGATCAGTGATGTCCATTCCCTGCTCGTTTTCCTGAGTGTTTCTCTGTCCTCGTCTTTTTGGGTTTTCCTGGCTTTCCTTCCCGCTGTGTTGAGGGTTGTTTTGAGCTTCTTCAACTCCGGGGTCCAACATTTTTTTGATTTGATGTGTCCTTGGCTCCATGGGGTGACTTGATCTGTTAGGTTATCTATGTGTTCAAGTATGAAGTCGACTGATTGTTTTGTATGACCCTGGGATTCCCATGCCTCGGGGGGGAATTGGAGGCCTGAGATGTTTTCTTCCAGTTTTTCCCAGTTCGTTCGGTGCCATAGTCTTCTGGGTATGTGGGGGGGTTTTTCTATCCGTAGTTGTACTATGGTTTTCCCGTGATCGGAGCCTGCGCCATGGCGGTCGATGTTCCAGCGGACATCGTGGTCCAGGATAGGTCCTTTGATCAGGGTCAGGTCGATGATGGTTGGTCTGTTGTTGTTTCTGGGAAAGTGTGTGAATTCCCCCGGTTCGTTGAGTAGGGATAGCTTTTGTCGATCGATCCATTTTTTGAGCTTCTTGGACCCGGGTTTGTCTGCTCTAATCGTGTTGGTGTAGTCGTGGGATCTGTGTCCATACCAGAGTTGGTGGTGGCTGTTGAAGTCTCCCATGACGAGGCAATTTTGGATGGTAGTTATTTGTCGGGAGATTTCTGTGAAGGGTCCGCTTCGCCCTGGTGAGTAAATGTTGAGGATTTGTGTTTTTTGGTTCTGGATTTCCACCGTGACGGAGACGATGAAGTTGTTGTGCGTGTAGTGGTGTTTTGGTTTTAGGTTGGCGTGTTTTCTGATGTATGTGGCGGCTTTAGTGCCCTTGTTGCTGGCTGTGAATAGATAGAAAAGGGGGGATTCCGGTGGGTGGCCGTCCTTGTTGTTCCATGGTTCCTGTAACAAAAGAAAAAGTATGTTGTGGTCCTGTTCTGCTTCCTCCACTACTGACTTTGTTGTGAGCTCGTTTTTCGCACACTTCAGTTGCTGTGCGATAGCCGTAGTTCTTTTGATGTGACTCATTGGGTGTTATCCATGGCTGCATCTTCTTGTGGGGGGTCTTGTGCCGGGAGAACTACGGGAATTGGTAGCGGGCTTGGGTTTGTGTCTGGTCCGAGTCTGTTTATGATTCGGACTTTAGTTCGTTCTGGGCAGTTGGCGTCTGTTGCTTTGTGGGGGGCATTGCAGTGGTAGCATCGGATAGGTGTGTGTGAGCATTTGAGACCTCCGGCGCATTCTGTGCATGGGTGGTCTTTGGTTTGGTGTTCCTCGGCACAGTGTCCGCATCTTCCACTGTTGGAGCAACGTTCCTGTCTATGGCCGTATTCAAAGCATTTGGCGCACTGGGTCTCTGGGTTTGCTGGGAGGTAACTGTCGATTTTGCAGTTCCTGTAGAAGAGGGTAAGGTATCGGAGGCGGAGGTTTTCTTTGGTGAATTGTCCAGGGAGGGCAATGATCATGGAGGAGTGTGACTTTCCGATTCTGGCTTCTGGTATTGATAGCCATCTCGGGATTTGTGCCAGTTCAAACTTGTTGCCGTAGTTGTTTCTAATTTCCGATGCTAGACATTGTCCTGCGTCGAAGGCTTCGCCTATGGAGGTGGGGATGCCATGAAGGATGAATTTTGACCATCTGGAGTTAATTCGGATGTCGACGAAGGGTACCTTTAGTTCGTTCAAGGCAGTTTCGATTTCCTTTTTGTATTCGAGGACCTTTGTTGCTGGGGTTGCGAACTTTGATTCCAGGATTATGTTATTCTTGGTTGTTTTCCGGGCGGCGATTAGTTGGCAATCGGGGTCCTGGATTTTTGCATTGATCTTGGCTCTGATGTCCGATGGAGTGACTAGGAGTTCCTTATTGGTTTCGATCACGATTTCCCGGTTGAGTTTGGTGACTTCCGGTTTGAACAGGGGGTCTGCTTTGGGTTTGGTTTTCCTCTTGTTCGTGACAGTCGTGAATTCGGGGTTTGTGTTTCCTGCCGCAGCGGACGCGTAGTATTTTGGTGCCGGTGGAGCCAGTGTTTCCTTAGCTTTCCCTTTTGGCTGTTGGGCGTGTTTGGGGTGATTGGGGTTGTTGGCGGGTGTGGTGGGGGTGGTGGTGGTGGCGGCAGCGATGGCGGCAATTGCGGAGGTTCTTCCTTCAGTGATTGCTTGGTTGCTGCGCCTGTTGACAGAGAGGTTGGTGAGCTGTTGTTGGAGGCGGTGGAGTTTTTCCGATGTTTTGTCCTGGTTCTTTGTCATTTCAAACATTTGTTTGGCCAGGACGTCGACGGTATGTTTGAGGGAATCGTTTTGGGTGGATAGGACTTCAATGGTGGTTTTTAGGTCCCTGTTGATTTGTTCGGTCGTTTGGTTGAGGGGTTCGAGTGCTACGGTGAGGGCGTTTCTAACCACCCAAGAAATGTAGTTCAAGTCCATTCTGGCGTGGGTTTCTTCAGGAACAATGCTGGGGTGGATGTAGTCGTATTTTGGGGCGTATGGTTCGTTATATTGAGTATGTTCGGCGAAGATGGAGAAAGGTTCGTTTCCGAGTTGAGTCTGTTCTACTGTGGTGGATTGTGTCTGTTGGGTCGATTGGGTATCGGGGAAGCGGGGGGGTGCCGGGGTACCTGGAGGGGGGGCCCCTGCGAACCAGGAGCTCAACGAGGCTTGCTGGGACATCACTGATGTTCCGGATCGGATTGGGTTAGGAAAGACTTCTGATAGAGTCCTCTTTCTGCCCGCGATGTTTGGTGGGTTGGGTGGGTTTGGTGAGGCCAGGTTATTGTTTTTCGCTACGGTCGCGAGGCTTAAGCGAGGGTTGAGGGGTGAGGAAATCACAACTCAGGAACTAGAGTGTGAATAACTTCGCGTACGAACAGATGTGCGATAAGATACCAATAGATTACGCTGTCTATTGACATACAGGATCGTGTTCGTGTAAAAGTTTTATTGGGAGTGCAGGCCAAAAGTTATTGTTGTTCGAAAGTTTTGGTGTTGCGAGGGAATACAGAAGATAGATAGATAGATAGTTTTATATTGCTTTGAAGTACAGGACTTATCGCACGCCGGATCCACCGCCATAAACATAGGAAAAACAAAAGGAGACAGAAAAGGAAAAGAAGATGGAAAGCAACGAAGATAAAAGGAAGGTACAGAAAAGGAAAGAGAAAACAAAGAAACCTATCATCATTCCTCCGGGTCCTCCTCGTCCATTTCGTACCAGTCGAGTAGATTGGTTTTTGATGCGAATTGTAGAATTAGGTCTACGTTGAGGTTGGTGAATAGCCAGTTTTCCCAGGTGTGCGGTCCTGGGATTTTATCCATAAGTGGTCTTCGTATTTGAGCCCATCGCGGGCAGTCGATCATAGTGTGTTTGAAGGATTGTTCCGAGCCACATTGGCAGGGTTCGGGTTCCGTGAATGCTGCGTGTCTGTCTATTCTGGTGGCTTGGCATCGTATGCGAAGTATGAGTTTCGCTCTGGATCGGGGGAGTTTTGCTCGTTTGGGGTGAATTTTAAGGGTTCTTGGCTCGTGGTAATTAGTGCATTGGATGGAGTTCCATTCTTCCAGTATGCGTTTGGTGAGAGTGTCGTTTTGGATCCATCGCTTTCTGCGGTTGCCTGGTTCTTGGAAGGGTAGCATGAGTGATGCTATCCGGTGTAGGCCTGTGCCTTTTATGTTTTTTATTCTGGTGGGGAGGAGCTGTATCAGTCCTTCGTTGAGTGGGTGGTCGGCAGGGTGGCAAAGGATGCGCGTCCCGTATTTTCGTGATTTGTGGTTGAGGAGGTGTTCGAGTGGGGGGAGTGCTGCCTCTTTCAGCAGTCTTTCAGTTTTTGTCCAGCGGGGTAGGCCTGTTACTATCCTGGCAGCTTCGTTATAGAGTGGGGATAGTGATCGGAGGATGTGGTCGGCTCCAGTCCACCATGCCTCTGATCCCGATAGGATGGTGGGGAGGAAGCCTTGGACGATGAGGTGGTGGATGGATTTTATTTTTGTCCCAGGGAGGTGTGCGATGTTTCTGATTCTGCTTAGGGCTTTAAGGCCATTGGCGATGGTTTCTTCGATGTGGGGTCGGAAGGAGAGGTTTGAGTCCAGCCAGACTCCAACGTATTTGAGTCTATCTTTAGGTTGGATTTCTTCTTTTGCGATTGTTACCGAGTTTCTGGTAGTTGGAGTGTTCGACGATGTGGGTTTGAAGAAGACCAGGTCGGATTTCTGAGGTTCGTATTTGATATTGAGGGGTGCTGCTTTCTTGACCCTTTCCGCCATTCTTTCGTTGAGTCTTTTGGTGATGTAGAGGGGGGACTTTACGAGTTGTACGAGTGCATCATCGTCGATATAGGTGGTTGTAAGGAACCGTGTGCGAGGGCTTGGCAAGGGGGTCGAAGGACACTAGGGGGCTCCTGGAAAGGAGAACGTAGGCTCGCACGATGGCGAGGGTGGAGTCAGCGGTGTGCCCGAGGGCAGGGACAAGGGCCCGCACTAGGGCGGAGGAGACAGCGGTCGGCGAGGGGGCCGAGGGGAACAGCGGGGTAAGCGAGCAGAGGGCCACGAGGGCGACGACGAGGAACATAACGGCGGATGCGAAGAGCATGATGGGCAGCAGACGTAACGTGGACGGAGAGTAAAGAAGTGTATTGAAGCGAAGTAAATCCCCCAAAGTAATAACTCAAAGTAAAATACAAGATGTTGCGTAAGGAAAGAAGTAGACAGCGAGGGGGCAAGCACCCCTATATATAAGAAAGAAGAAACAACCCGATTACTAATCCTTCGCAGAAACTTCCGGCACTTTCCGATGACTCATGCTTTCTCCGTGTTGCGGTAGTGGTTCGTAACAGTTTAGCCCCTCTTCTCGAAGAGCGAGCTCCTGCGAGCAAGTAGGCGGGGGGCGAGGTAAAAGTAAGTACATAGCAAGTTAGCAAATGGCTGTGGGCGAGACACCAGGGAACGTAACATAGAGCGGTTTCATTTGCGAAAGAAACCGTAACAAACTATACTTTCCTACGCAAGGTACTCTTAAGGATTGCCGCGGACTTGTTGGGATATACGGAGCGGAAGCGTTGCAGTGCCCCTAATTCCGCATCGAGATTCCGAGCTGGTTCCCAGGTGGGTTGTTCGTAGCCGGTCCATTTGACTAGGTATTGTAATTGCCGATGCCGTATTCGGGAGTCCAGTACTTCCTGTACTTCAAACTCCTCCTCCCCTTCAACGATTACCGGGGGCGGTGGTGGTTGTATGTGGCCTGGCAAAGGTTGGGTCCGAGCAGGTTCTAGCAATGAAACGTGGAATACGGGGTGGGACTTCATCGAGGCGGGGAGTTCCAAGCGGTAGGCATGTGATCCGATGCGTTCGAGTATTTTGAACTTCCCTAGCCGTTTGTGATCTAGTTTGTCCGATGGCCTAGTGGTGCGTATGTGTTTTCTCGATAGCCATACCATATCTCCTACTTCGAGTCGGGGCTCTGGAAGTCGGGCGGCGTTTGCACTCTCGGCGGCGGCGGCTTGTGCATACAGGATCTCTGATCGCAGGGCAGCCTGTAAGGTGGAGATTGCGTTCGTAAATTCCAATACCTCCTTCGGTGTGACTTTGCGCGTTTCTTCAGCAGGGAGAACGTCTAGTTGGGGATTATACCCATAGTTGGCAAAGAACGGGCTGACTCCCAACGGTTCCGTAGAGGCATTGTTATGCGCGAATTCTCCCAGGGGAAGGAACTCTGCCCAGTTATCCTGTTGGTAGTTGACGTAGCCCCGTAAGTATTGCTCCATAATGGCGTTTACCCTTTCGGTCTGTCCGTCTGTTTGTGGGTGGAAGGCTGTGCTGAATCGGGGTTTGATTTCCAATTGGCCGCAGAGTGACTTCCAAAACTGCGAGGTAAAGGTTGAGCCCCGGTCTGATACGATGTCTTTCGGCAGCCCGTGTGCTTTCCAGATGTGTTGTAGGAATAGTCGGGCCAGTTCCGGGGCGTCGGCGGTGTCTCTCGTGGGGATGTAGTGGGCCATTTTGGTGAGCCGGTCGACCACTACTAAGATGGCGTTAGATCCTTGGGACTCGGGTAGGCCTGTAACGTGGTCCATGGATAACGAAGACCAAGGTTTGACTGGGGGAGCCAGTGGTTTGAGGAGACCATACGGGGCGTGTCGGGCCGGCTTAATTCGGGAGCAGGTATCACAGTGGTCCACATAACGGGCAACGTACTTCCACATTTGGGGCCAGTAGAAGTTCCGGGACAGTAGTTCCAGCGTGCGTGCCCGTCCTGGGTGTCCGGCTGAAGGTGCGTCATGGTGGGTGCGGAGGATCTCCAACTTGATAGCGGCGTCGTCAGGGATGTATAGTAGGCCCTGATAGTACAGTAATCCTTCCTTAACTGTGCATTCACCTATGGGTAAGAAGCGGGAGTGTTTCTTCTTGGCCGCGATATCCTTCATGAGTTGTTTGGATAGAGGGTCCTTGGCCAGTGCGGTCTCTAGTTCCCTTTGGCGGGATGGTGCCACTTTGGAGGGTGTGGGGGTCTGTAGTGCGGCCGCCAGACGAAGGTTCTTTGGTTTTAGTACAACCTGATGCTGCTGGGTCAATCTTTCATCCCCTTCCTTAGGGAGATCTCCAGATCGACGTGTGAGGGCATCAGGTTTCCCATTCTTCGTACCCGGGCGGTAGGTGACTACAAAGTTGAAGGAGGACAGCGTTAAGGACCAGCGGGCTTGACGACGGTTAAGGATCTTTGTGGACATGAAGTGCTCCAGGTTCTTATGATCGCAGTACACCGTGATTTCTTGGTTGTTGGGTTCCAAGTACTTTCGCCATTGTTCAAACGCGCGTACGATCGCTAGCAACTCTTTGTCATAAATGTCGTAGTTGCACTCGGCTGGCGTCATCTTGTGGGAGTAGAACGCCACAGGGTGTAGGATTCCCTGGTCGTCCTTCTGGGAGAGTACAGCTGCCGCAACGAAGTCAGAGGCATCGGTTTCCACTATGCACGCTCGTTCGGGGTCATAGTGCCTTAGTACCGGGGCGGTGGTGAAAGCTTCCTTTAGTTGGGCGAAAGCGTGTTCCGCCGCGGTTGTCCATACGAACGGGGCGTCCTTCTTCAACAGGTTCGTCATGGGGGATACTACCTTGGAGTAATCACGGATGAATCTTCGATAGAAGTTGGCGAACCCTAAAAAGACCTGTACGTCGTGGACCGAGGTGGGTGTCTTCCACTCCTGGATCGCCTTTGTTTTGTCGGTTGCCATGGTGACCCCTTCGCCGGATATGATGTACCCCCGGTACTCGGTACGATCCACGTGGAACTCACACTTCTCTGGCTTGCAGTGGAGGCCCGCGGCTTGTAGTTTGTCCAGGACAATGCGGACATGCTGCTGGTGTTCTTCGGGCGTGTTGGAGTAGATCAGGATATCATCGAGGTACGCCGTGCAGAAGTCGTCCAAGTGGGTTCGGAGGGTATCGTTCATGAAGGCCTGGAAGGTAGCGGGGGCGTTGGTGAGTCCGAATGGCATGACCAGGTATTCGAACAGCCCGTACCGGGTTCGGAAGGCTGTTTTCCATTCTTCTCCTTCCTTGATTCGGATTTGGTTGTAGCCCTGGCGGAGGTCCAACTTGGTGTATACCTTGGCGTCTTTTAATCGGTCCAAAGTGTCGTTGATCAACGGTAGGGGGTAGCGGTTGTTGATGGTGACTGCGTTGAGGGCGCGGTAATCCACACATAGCCTTAAGGATCCGTCCTTCTTTTTGATGAACAGGACGGGAGCTCCTGCAGGGGACGAAGATGAACGGATGTACCCTCGGGCTAGCTGGTCATCCAGGTATTCCCGCAGGGTTTTTAATTCCTCCGAGGACATGCCGTACAGGGGGCCAAAGGGTGGTTGCTTGCCTTCCATCAACGGGATTTCGTGATCGATGTACCGGTGGTTGGGGAGCGCTTGGGCCTCGGATTCCTGGAACAGGTGGAGGTATTGGTGGTAAGCGGCAGGGACCAGTTCATCGGTTGATCGGGACGGCGATGAGTTTGGGCTTGGGGCTCGGGCTGCGAGGAGGAAAAGCTGGTTGTCCGGTTTTTGTGCTTCTCTGCGGAATCGGGCGGCGGACAGGGTAATCGTGCGGCGAGGGGTGGCTGGCCTTGGGGGTATTGGCGGCGGGCGCGAGGGGATGGCGGTGCGTGGTCTCGGGGGTATTGGCGGGGGCGGCAGGGTGGCGGCGGAGGCGGTCAATGGGGGACAGGTGAGGGTGGAGGTCCAGAGAGTTGCAGTGTGCTGTTGGCAGCGTTCGGCGTGGAAGGAGATGGATCGGTCGGCGAACCGTATTTCGGCAGCGTGGTGTTGTAGCCAGGGGAGTCCGAGGACCACTTTCGTGTCGCCGAGCTTGGTGACAAACAAGGAGGCCCCTTCCACATGGTCGTTCATCTCGAGGTGGAGTTTGCAACAGTGGGTGATGGCTCCGGAGGCGATGGCTCGTCCATCGATCACTTGGAAATGTCTTGGGGTCGCTAGTTCTTCGAGGGGATATCCGCGGGCCTTGGCGAAGGAAGCGTCAATGAACCCATATCCGGTGGCTCCGGTGTCCACCAGCGCCTGGAGCGCGTCCTTGTTCCGAGATAGCCGTATTGGTACTTCAAAGGGTTCGCAGTCGCCGGGGTGGTGTAGTTGTCCGATCTTGAGTTTGGCTCCTACCCTTCTCGTCCGTAAGAGTCGTGTGGCCGTGTGGGCGCCGGGGGCTTTGGTGACGTGGGCTGTGCCCCCATGACGGGTGACCAGGGCAGGGAGTAGTGGTGCTCCTAACCGATGAAGGGTATTCAAGACCTTGACAGGCGATGGGTATGGTCCGATGCCGATGAGGTAGGGGTGGAAGTCCCTGGAGGTTAGTGTTAGGAAACACCAACCCGGGTCGTTTCCTGTAGGGTTTCCAAGAGAGGCAGCACGTTGGAGGAGGAGGCGTTGTAGTCGTCGAGTGCGTCGGGGTGTCAATAGTGGGGGGGTTTGGTCGGCGAATGGTTCCTCCCTAGCTCGGGGGAGAAGTCTACCGAGTAGGTAGGCTGTTGTCCAGGCTAGGAGGAAGAGGCGGCGTAAGCGAATGGTAGCAGTGTGTTGGTGTTCTTCGGAGAGAGGGTTGTCGGTCGAGCCATAAGGCACGCAACATAGTGTATAGGAACCGTGTGCGAGGGCTTGGCAAGGGGTCGAAGGACACTAGGGGCTCCTGGAAAGGAGAACGTAGGCTCGCACGATGGCGAGGGTGGAGTCAGCGGTGTGCCCGAGGGCAGGGACAAGGGCCCCGCACTAGGGCGGAGGAGACAGCGGTCGGCGAGGGGGCCGAGGGGAACGGGGTAAGCGAGCAGGGCCACGAGGGCGACGACGAGGAACATAACGGCGGATGCGAGAGCATGATGGGCAGCAGACTAATGTGGACGGGAGAAAAGAAGTGTTTGAAGCGAAGTAAATCCCAAAGTAAAACTCAAAGTAAAATACAAGATGTTGCTAGAAAAGAGTAGACAGGAGGGGGCAAGCACCCTATATATAAGAAAGAAGAAACAACCCGATTACTAATCCTTCGCAGAAACTTCCGGCACTTTCCGATGACTCATGCTTCCTCCGTGTTGCGGTAGTGGTTCGTAACAGTGATGTTGGTTTCTTTGGGGGAGTTGGTGGGGTCTGTTATCACCCCGGCGTATATCATAAATAATACTGGGGAGAGGAGGGAGCCTTGGGGTAGTCCTGAGGCATGTGGTTGTGGTGGTTCCAGTTCGTGGTTAAATTGGAATTGGAGTGTTCGGTTGGTGTTGAATTCCTTGCACCAGTTGGT
>NW_025763472.1:0-91975 GCF_003444635.1 Morchella importuna | reverse complement strand
ACTAGCTCATGATAACGCAGGAGGGATTGGTAGGCCCTCTGGAGAGCATGGGAGATAGTGCTAGGGCGAGGAATAGCCTTAGGAGACCACTAGATGGCCTGGTAAGCCCTCGGGAGAGAGCGTGAGAGGTGACTCGCTCCAGTAATCGAGTGGTAATAAGTGGGAGGCTCGGTAAGCCTTCCAAAAGGCTTTCTAGTAGGCTGGGACAACCCCTTGAGGTTTCGCGATACTACACTGGATGAAGAAACCCGTTCGGGGAGCTGTAGGCAAGAATCGCGCCCCAGAGGATCTCTAGAGATTCGGTGCAGTGATATCGAGCCTCCCGGAGCGTTTGAAAGGCTCAGGAGGCCATCGTAGCGGCGTTGCGAGGCGTCGAGAGAGTAACCGGATATGATGAATGCAAGCTCCGGAGAGTGCCGAGGGGGCGTGCTTGAGCGTCGCGAGAGCCTCCTGAGCATTAGCGAAGGCCCGGGAGGCCTCCGAACGGGCCAACCGCCTCCAGAGAATTAAAGTTGGTGGGGTGTCTCCCAAGCCTCCGGTGTCTCCTGAAGACGTGCACGGGTTGCTGATGTAGAGAATCACCGAGCACTCAGAGCTTCACTCTGGCTGGCATTCTAATCATTGGCGAGGCATAGACTCGTCGGTCATTACTCCCATGAATAGATCATCTTCCTAGTGCTCAGAATGTAGTTACTCTGACAGCTGGCAGCTAACCACACTGCCGGTACTTGCATGTCACTATGCAACTGGCTTCTAACAATAGCTCTCAGCATGTAACCGGGCCCTGTGTGTACTCATACACCAGACAGTTGAAATGGCTCCATTACACTACTTTAATACAAGCCCAATCATTCCGAACTGCCCTTTTCCTGAACAAAGCCTCTCCAGTGCATCGTATGTTATGTATCTCATAGCTATCACTCTTTTGGAACACTGATACTGGCACCTGCAGGCATTTGAAATACCTCACTGGGTAGTCAAGAAGGCTCAATAACCCTCCTTCTTCCCGTTGTAGTCCCTGACCATATTCCGATACAGCCCTGGCAAGTGTATTCCTGTTCATCTTGATAATGTCTGCGATATCAGATAACCGGGTCACCGAATTGTCCGGCGTCGTCATCTTAGATTTCTGTGGTGCATCTCCGTCCAGCAATCGCTCACTGCCTCCTCTTTGTTGGTCTTCACTTTTGAAAATCTCCAATAGGTCTCTCAAGCTTTCTCGATGGCTCGGCAGGCCCTCAGAATGCTCGGGCAGGGAGAAAACAATATGTTTCAAGTTCAACACTCTCATCTCCATCACCATACGCCTTGGGTGGTAATCAAGAATCTGGACCATGGTATCTACCTTATTCGAAGCAGTGTAGGCAATCTTAATTTGCTGCCCATGAGCCAACTCACTGACATCCGTTGAAAACATGGGTATATTTCCGAATCGCTCCACATGCTCTCTAAAGTGTGATAATAGATGCATTTTAAGGAAATTAAAATAGGACCCCTTGTAACGGAGCCATTTCAACTATCTGGTGTATGAGTACACACAGGGCCCGGTTACATACTGAGAGTTATTGTTAGAAGCCAGTTGCACAGTGACATGCAAGTACCGGCAGTGTGGGTAGCTACCAGCTGTCAGAACAACTACATTCTGAGCGCTAGGAAGAGGATCTTTTCATTGGAGTAATGACTGACGAGTCTATGCCTCGCCAATGACTAGAATGCCAGCCAGAGAGAAGCTCTGAGCGCTCGGCGATCCTCTATATCCTCTGAGCATGACAAGTCCGCCGGTGGTGGCAGGGACCTTGCCTGGCAAAGTCTACAATAAGCGATGAGTTCTACAGCAATAATTAAGCTTACACCTGGGCGGCAGCTCATTCATGCAGGTCCTGGTTGTGTGACAATCAAGACTGCAGGTGTTACAAATGCTTTGACTAGGGTGGTTGCTCTCGGAACCGGAAGTGTAACGGGGGCAGCCGATCTATGTATCGCTAGAATCCAATAGAATAGATGCGGCCGTGCAAGATAGAAATCAGGTGCAGATTTATTCAAAGATACTATCGCTAGAACTCAATAATCTTTAAGGGCTCTGCTACCGATAATGGTCTGCTCGAAGATGAGGATCAGGTCAGTTGGGCGGGAATGATCCTGAGTACTTATACTCCAAAGGATTCTATTCTCTGCTCCTACTTCCTTACTAAGTTCCGGTGCTGCCTCCTAGTGGAAGGGAAGCAATACCATCGCTACCCCGCTTCTCTCTAAGCGTCAGCGAGTGCTTCCGATTCCGAAGGCAACCACCCTTAGTCAAAGCCTTTGTAACACCTGCAGCCTTTGTTGCCACACAACTAGGGGCCTGCATGAATGAGCCCCCGCTCAGGTGTAAGCTTAATCATTGCTGTAGAGCTTCCGCTTATTGTAGACTTCCCAGGCATAGTCTCTTCCACTGCTGGCGGACTTCCAATGCTCAGAGGATGTGGAGGATCGCTGAGCACTCAGAGCTTCACTCTGGCTAGCCTTCTAATCATTGGCGAGGCACAGACTCGTCAGTCATTGCTCCCATGAGTAGATCCTCTTCCTAGCGCTCAGAATGTAGTTACTCTGACAGTTGGTAGCTAACCACACTGCCGGTACTTGCATGTCACTGTGCAACTGGCTTCTAACAATAACTCTCAGCATGTAACCGGGCCCTGTGTGTACTCATACACCAGACAGTTGAAATGGCTCCGTTACACTACTCCCCTCTTCCAGGATCTTGGTCTCCGAGATCTATAATCTGTATCTATTTATCTATGCAATACTATATGACAAGGAAAATTCCTTTGGTGTGGAAGGGGACGAGAATGTTAAAGGAAATGCTACTGGCCTAGAGCCCTCTTATCTCTGGGCTTCTTAGGGTACCTCATATGGAAATCCCGGAGGGCTTCTTCAGCACTCTTCCTGAGATGTTCCCAGGGTTCCCATGTAGCGTCCTCATTCTCATATCCTTCCCACAGCACCAGGTATTCCACCCTTCTCCTCTTCTTATTGACTCGGCTATCAGCTACTTCCCGGACGATCCAGTTTTGTTCTCCTGTAATCTCCTCAGGTTCCGGTGGGGGAACTCTTCTCTCAGGATCTATTGGTGCTCTATAGGGTTCTAGGAGAGAGACATGGAAGACAGGGTGGATTCCCATTTGCGGGGGAAGAGAGAGCTTGTAGGCACGGGTACCAATAGCTTCTAAGACCTTGAAGGGTCCCATCTTCTTCTGATCCAATTTTCCCAATGGCCGCTTTGTTTGCACATTGCGCCGGTCTAACATAACTTCATCTCCAGGCTTGATTTCAGGGGGTGCCAGGGCATGTGCATCATACCACCGGGCCATCCTTAGTCTAGCCTTTCCCAAGCTTGCATTCATAGCCTGCCAGATAGATTCCCATTGAGAGACCATGACCTCGCTTGCTGGATTGTTCCATTCAACACCTTCCTTTGGGGCCGGCCAGTTGGTTCTGGGTTCATATCCATAGTTGGCAAAGAACGCCGATACTTTGGTAGACTCAGAGACCGCCGAGTTGTATGCATACTCTGCCAAAGGCAAGAGGTCTGCCCAGTCATCCTGTTGATATGAACAATAACTCCGCAAGTAATGCTCCAGGGTCTGGTTAACTCTTTCTGTTTGGCCGTCCGTTTGGGGATGGAAAGAAGTGGACATCTTCAGCTTCAAATTGAGGAGGCTCATGAGAGATTGCCAAAAATGAGAAATGAACCTGCTATCTCTGTCCGAGACTATGTCATCAGGTAACCCATGGAGTCTCCAGACTTCCTTCAAGAACAACTTAGCCAAATCTTCCGTTTTGTTGAGTGTAGGAAGTGGGATGTAATGTGCCATCTTTGAGAAGCGGTCCACTATTACCCAGATCTTTGTAAACCCATTGGATTCCGGTAATCCCACAATAAAGTCCATAGAGATGGAAGTCCATGGCCGATAAGGTATCTCCAGTGGTTGGAGCATACCGAACTTCTTATGTCTTGAGGTCTTATTCCTCTGGCAGCTGTCGCAGCTCCGGACATATTCCTCAACATCTTTATCCATGTTGGGCCAAAAGAAGTTGTTTTTTACCCGCTCTAATGTCTTGAACTGACCGAAATGGCCCGCCACTTTAGAGTCATGGGTATCGGTCAGGATATCCATCTGGAGCTTCTTGTCTTTGGGAATATACCATCGATTCTTGTAGAAGATGAGGCCGTCCTTGACAGACAAGTTCTGGTCCAAGTTTGGTTTCCTTTCAACCAGGGAGCGGTGCAGTACCTGCCAGATTCCATCCTCTTTAGCTGCCATACATAGGCGCTCTAAGAATGTGTTCTGCAATTGATTCACCCTGACAGCCGCTAGCTTAACAGGATCCAAAACCAATTGACCTGGCCTAAAAAACATCTGTGGCTCCGGCCGCAAGGTTTCACTCCCCTCTTCAGGGCGGTGATCCCAACGCCTTGATAGCACATCAGGTTTGCCATTCCTTTCTCCCGGTCTGTAGACAACTTTGAAATTGTAGCCTGCTAGGTCTTCAGACCATCTAGCTTGCCGCCTAGTGAGAACCTTGGTAGAGTTGAAGTACTCTAAATTCTTGTGGTCTGTGAAAACCGTGATCTCCAACTCGCAACTCTTGAGCATATGCTCCCATTCCCGGAAAGATGCTACAATAGCTCCCATTTCCTTATCATGAATGTCATAGTTGATCTCAGCCGGGGAGAACTTCTTAGAATAGAAAGCTACCGGGTGTAGTTTCCCATCTTCCCCATACTGAGAGAGCACCGCTCCTTTGGGAAAGTCACTGGCATCAGTTTCGACCACAGTTCTTCTGCTAGGGTCAAAATGGAGAAGGATTGGAGCGCTTGTGAATATCCTCTTGAGTTCCTCAAATGCTTGTTCACAGGCTGCGGTCCAATACCATTTCTTGTCATTTTGCAAGAGGTCGGTCAATGGTTTGCAAACTTTACTGAAGCCTTCAATAAAGCGGCGATAGAAGTTTGCAAATCCCAGGAAACCTTGCACTCCCTTAATATTTCGGGGTACTGGCCATTCCTGAACCGCCTCTACCTTGTCCTCTGACATAGATACTCCCTTTTCCGAGATGTGATAGCCAAGATATTCTACTTCTCGGACATGGAAGGATGTCTTGCTGATGGAGGCACACAGTTTTGCTTCTCTGAGCTTCTGTAGAACCTTCTCAACCAGCCTTTCATGCTCTTCCTCAGTCTCTGAGTAGATGAGGATGTCGTCGATATAGACAACCACTCCTTCATCCAGTAGTTCCCTTAGCACATCATTGATCATTGCCTGGAAGGCGGAAGGGGCGTTGCATAGACCGAATGGCATCACATTGTACTGATACAGTCCATAGCGGGTTCGGAAAGCGGTTTTCCACTCATGACCTTCTGCTATCCTGATCAAGTTGAAGCCATTCTTCAGGTCTATCTTTGTGAAGATCTTGGCTTTGAACAACCTATCCCTGAGCTCACTCATGATAGGCAGCGGATACTTGTCCTTGACAGTGACCTTGTTCAACCCTCTGTAATCAACACAAATTCGCCATGTCCCATCCTTCTTAGGTATGAACAATATGGGCGCCGCTGCTGGGCTGCTAGATCTAGAGATCTTTCCTAAAGACAACTCTTTGTCCAGGTACTCTCGGAGGGCTTTCAGCTCTGGAGCGGAACATGGGTATAGTGGGCCAAATGGGGGGGCGGTACCAGGCAAGAGGTTGATCTTCAGGTCATTTCGGGAGTGTGGAGGCAGCTCCTGTATCTTCTCTTGACTGAATACGTCGGCCCATTCCCTATAGCGAAGAAGTATCCTTTCAGAGATATCTCCTCCATCCTCATCATGCCATACTGAAGCGGCCAGTTGATACACTACATATTCTTCTTCCATCAGTTGGTATGAAGAGATGAGTTCAAACTTGATCGCTGCTGGGAGACAGTTCTGCTTGCAGTAGTTACTTCGCCAGCTTATGGTATTGAGTTCCCAATTGATATCCGGGTTGTGCTTCCTTGCCCATGCAATTGGCAGGTAACCTGATATTCCTTCTTCCAAAGTAGCCACTTCCCATCGGAGTGTCTCCTTATGATCTCCCATGTTCATGTGGACTGGCTGAGTGTAATACTCTCCTCCGCCCATCATGACATCTCCTTGAGCATCATACATTGTCAGAGGTTGATCTCGCCGCACTAAGGGAACTCCATGCTCCCTGACAAAACTCTGGTTGAGGATTGCTCCTGTACAACCGGTGTCAAAGAGGAATGTCCCTTGGGCGTCTTCAACTTTGTTCTTGACCGTCCATGACAGTTCTGCTTTCAGTATTGGCCTCTTGCCATGTACTGGTAAGGATGGAAGCTTCTGTTCCATTCTTCTTCGCTTCTGTGCGGGTTCTGGGCTTGATTCTCTTTGTCTTTTCTCCATTGCTAATAGCTGCGGGCACTACTAAGATCAAAAGATCCTTTGGTTCTATTCCCAAGCAATAATATAGCAAGTGTATTGTGTGGAAGTCTGGTAGCGGGCTGGAAGTGTCTTGTAGCAAATGTAACTTTGGCAGAGCACTTACAGACCAGCTGTTTCGGGTCATAAACCCATCCTCAGAGTGCTTGGAAACAATCAAATAGGCGAAAAACACAAAAATTTATTCAAGAGAAACAAAGAAATCGAGACCCAAAAGAAAACTAGTAAACATAGACTCTAAACAGACATTTCTACCAGATGATTTCATTGTCCGAGTCTTGCTCAGGCTGAAAGACGAAATCTTCTGTCACCTCTGGGAGTACAACAAGTGGTTCCTCTGCTACAACCGCAGCCACTTTAGCTTTCTTCTGAGGATTGGTCTTGCCATTTCCTCGTTTCCGCTTTTGTACCCTCACTGCTGCCACTCGGACTACAGTAGGTTCCCTGGACCAACAGTCGGTTCATTTGTGTCTGGACTTGCCGCACTATTGCACAAGTCAGTCTATGTACTCTACCAATAGGGAGTACCGGAAGGTCATACCTTCAAGCATACTTCTGCTTTCCTTCTTTCTTCTAGGATATCCCCCGGGATACCCTTCAGCTCCACCGCTTTGTCCTTGGAACTGGTTTCCTTCTGAGGTTTGGAGGAGCTTGCAGCTTCTCTCTTCCTCTTGGGATGCCGTTCCTTCTCAGCAGGGGGATCTCTCTTGGTCCTGGCGGGTGCTTTCTCAGCGGCTACCGTCTGGTACCTCTCATGGGTGTGTCCTAGCTCTCTTAGAGCAGCTATCCGCTCCATCAAGGACTTGGGCTTGGGGGTAAAGAGAGCCCAACTCATGCCTAGGTCCGGAAGGAGGGAACTAAGGATCTTATCATCCACTAACTGACCCTCGTAGCCAGTCTTCCACATCAGCTGAATAATGCTATTCAGGAAGGAGTCTATTCCTCCCTTGGCTGTGTGGGTAAGGGTATTCCATTGGGCTACCGCATCATCCCTAGAGATGGCTTCACCAAAGGCTGCTCTGAGAGCATCCACAAAGGAATCCCAGCGCTTCCATCTCTCATCCAACACCACAGGCATCCCAGCTACCCGGTTGGCAGAAGCTTGGTCGATAGAGTTGTGGTAAGCTTCATACCACTTGACCGGAGCATCTCCTTCCATCAGGTTGCCAGCATATCGGATCCTGACCTCTTCAGAGGTAAAGGACTGGCCCTCAATGGAGAAGACGTTCTCACATTGCCGGATGAAGGTCTCCACGTTGTCTGCTTTGCCATTGAACTTGGCCGGAGGGGGTGCTTTGGGTTCTCGGGCCCTAGAGGCAGCGGAGGGGTGTGAGGGGGCCGGAGGTCTCATGAACTGTGCCATGGAGGCCAGGAGTTCTTTCTGTTGCCTCTCCAACTTCTTCCTGAGGTACCTTCGCCATCCTCTCCTGTCACCATCCTCAGGCTCCGAGTCTGAACTGTCTGAGTCCCCTCCTGGGTTGGGAGCGCCGCCAACTGGGGGGACAATTCCATCTCCTCCACCATTACCCGCTGGTTCTGGGTTCTGGTTTTCTCCACCAGGGTTTCCTTCTGGCTGGAGGTTCCTCCTAGGTGACTCCGGGGGTGGTGAGCCTCTGTGGGATTCTGGGGATAACCCCTGGCGAACCCAGGCTGGAGGGAGCCCGGAGGGACCACTCCTGACCGGTGTCTGGGAGTAGTAATCGTCGTCTCCTATAGGTTGTCGGGGGGGCCTTGCTAGGCCGCCTGCCAACGGGCTCGATGGGGCTCTCTGAGGAGGTAAAGGTGAGCCTCCAATGGCCGCTGGCATCATCAGGGGAAGTGTCCTCTGCCTGATAGACCTGACTGGAAACGCTGCAAAGGGGTTCACCCTTTGGTGGAAGTGTAACGGCAATATTGTATCTCGACTAAGACGATAGATTGGATCGTGTGGAGGAGCGGTTGCGCAAATGAATGAGGATTGGTAATGAGGTTTCTGTTATGTTCTTTCGGTTTCCGTTACGCGAGGTATTAGTCATCAACGGACTAGGAGCTGGATATATAAAGGGGCGTTGTCTTGTGTCTTTTCATGTTTCTCTTCCTTTCCTTTTCTCTTCACGGAACTTCTTGTATTTACTCCACGAATACTACTTTTGTTTTACACCTCGTCATAGGGCTTAACTAGTTAGTCATACTAGGCAGAGCCACTCCATAGTCCACAGTCTCGAATACCTATTGCTACGTCTTCGCCTCGGTTGTATTCCTTGGCATCATAGTCCCTACGTCCATAGACCCCCGTTACACCAAGTTCCGTCCTCTATTGCCAACCAATACAACACCATAGTCTACCATGTCGGCACATCTCCCTATTGATTATCAACAGCTAAGCGATGCCCTTCAGACCTTCTTTCAAGAACATCCAGAGGTAGATGGCAATGTTGGAATAGAAGCCTACGCACTTCTTCAACGAGCACAACATGGCCTTGCTCAGTATGCAACGGACTTACAGGAGGTGGAGAGGGAGGCTGGAAATGCAAGGGAAATGTTCGAACGAGATCTAGCCGCTGCCAGGGCCCACCGAGTCGCTGTTGAGGTGGTTGCCCCTGATGAAGAACCAATCGGAGAGGATAATGCCCCACCGGTACCTCCAGTTCCACCTGTTCCAGTGGTCACCCAACGGTCGGAAAAACTCCCAGACCCTGAATTATTTAAGGGAGATCGCGATCGAGAAAGACTACACCTATTCAAGCAACAGATGAAAATCAAGCTATTGGGAAATGCCGACCGCTTTCCCACACTACAGTCCAAGTTATCCTATGCATTCAGTCGACTGGAGGGCGTCGCCGCCAATCAGTTTTTACAATATGTCGGAGAAGAAGGCATCGCTTTGCCTTCTATGTTACGGTTTTATGAAATTTTGGATACTGCTTTCGGGGACCCAGATCGAATGCGTACGGCTAGGAGGAACCTTAGGAACATCCGTCAACGAAACCGAACCTTTGCTGATTACTTCGCCGAATTCCAACGGTATGCTGCCGAGTCAGGGATGGATGAAGTCTCTAGGATTGAGGCTTTGATGGAAGGCATTAATGCGGAGCTCGATGAATCAATGATACACCATGAAACTCCTGTGACGGTAGATGCATGCGCAATGCTTTTGCAACGGTTGGACAATCGTCGTCGAGCGGCAGAAGCTAAACGAGGAAGTAAAAAGCCTTGGAATGCTACTGCTGCCCCAACCCCTCGTCCCTCATCAGCGAATCCTGTGCCTACCCCTCGCGCGGCCGCCCCAGCTGTCAATGCACCTACTCCTGAGAACCATCCCTCGTTTCGCCCGGGAGGTGATGTACCAATGGATCTGTCCGGGGGACGTCGTCGCCCCACCCCTACTGAAAGAAACGCCCGCTTAGCTGAGGGCCGATGTTTCTATTGCGGAGGAGTCGGACACATGGTTAGGGATTGCCCCCAAGCGAGGGCAACTGGAAATCAACCAAGGAGACCGGTGATGAGAGGAGCAGCATTGAGGGTAGAGGAAAATGATGGAAGCGATAGCGAGTCGGCAAAAGATTTGTCCCTGCACTAAGTGGCTTAGCACAGGGACCATTTAAGGATTTTTCTGAAATGCATATTTCTGGTTTTTCGGTATCTGAGGAGGAAATGGATGGGAACCAATTTGTAGTAACTTGTTCGATTTCACAGAATAAAAATACTTTCGTACCCACCTACGCCCTTATTGATACCGGAGCCTCAGGATATGCTTTCATCGATGAATCTTTTGCACGCCACAACAATCTCACCATGACCCACTTAAAATACCACGCCACGTAGACGTTATAGACGGCAGACCTATCAAATCAGGAAAAATTACTCATATTATCGATGTCTCGCTAGATATTCATGGCCATCGAGAAACTGCATCATGTTTCGTGACAAAGTTGGGACACTATCCGATCGTGATGGGGATACCTTGGATGCGACGCCATGATGTTACAATTCGACCAAAGGAAAATTTACTTATTTTCGACTCCCAAAGCTGCTGTCAACATTGTTCGCTTAGTGGAACTGCAATTACAGTTCATGGTATATCAATTCCCCTACCTGAAACTCATACCGTTACCGTCTCAACAATCGAAAAAACTACCATCGATATTAAACGACTGATACCGAAGGAGTTCCACCGTTATATCCACATGTTCGAAGAATATGACGCTTCAACACTTCCGCCACATCGACCATTCCATGATATGAAGATAATATTGGAAGAAGGCAAGCAACCACCATGGGGACCAATATATGCCCTATCTCAAGTGGAGTTGAAGGCACTCTGGGATTACCTTCAGGAGAACCTACCTAAGGGAATTATCCGCCATAGTGAGTCGCCAGCAGGAGCGCCTATACTATTTGTCAAAAAAGCCGATGGGACTCTTCGTCTATGTGTTGACTATCGAGGCCTCAACGCAATTACGATTAAGAATCGTTATCCATTACCGTTACTGAAGGAAACCTTAGCCAAACTGTCGAAAGCAAAATATTATACTAAGTTGGATTTACGTTGGGGATATAACCAGATCAGGATAGCGGAAGGAGATGAATGGAAAACGGCGTTCCGAACTCGATATGGACACTTTGAATATACGGTAATGCCTTTTGGACTAGCGAATGCTCCGGCTACTTTCCAACATTGGATCAATGATATCTTACGCCCCTATCTAGACCAATTTGTGACGGCCTATCTAGATGATATTCTCATCTATTCCGAAACACTTGCAGAGCATAAAGATCACATTCAAAAAGTTCTAAAGATACTCAATGAAAACCATGTCCATCTCAAACCCGAAAAATGCGAATTTATGGTTCAAGAAACGAAGTATCTCGGCCTAATCCTCACCCCAAACGGCAACAGAATGGATCCAAAGAAAGTTATTGATGTTCTAGAATGGTCGACACCGACAAACCTTCATGATGTTCAAGTATTTTTGGGGTTTGCAAATTTTTATCGACGGTTTATTTTGGGATATTCGAAGATTGTCGCCCCGCTTACAGCCCTAACAAAGAAAAATGTTAAATTCGAATGGACGGATGAAAGGGAGGAAGCATTTCAAACCCTAAAGAAGATGTTCACAACAGCACCTATACTAGTTCATTTCGACCCAGATCGAAAAATTGTGGTGGAAACCGATGCATCCGACTATGTTTCAGCAGGAATCCTATCACAACGTGATGATGAGGGAGTTTTACATCCGGTGGCTTTCTTTTCCAAGAAACATTCCCCTGCGGAATGTAACTATGAAATCTACGATAAGGAACTTCTAGCGATTGTGCGATGTTTTGAAGAATGGCGACATCATCTGGAGGGAGCACAATTCCCTATTGAGGTTCTTAGTGATCACCGAAATCTGGAATATTTCATGACGACAAAATTGTTAAATCGCCGACAAGCTCGTTGGTCTGAATTTCTTTCACGTTTTGATTTCGTCATACAATTTCGACCGGGAAAACAAGGAGCAAAACCGGATGCATTAACTAGAAGGTCAGGTGACCTACCTAAAGAAGGGGATGAACGGTTGACGCATCAGAGCCAAGTGGTTCTGAAGAGAAAAAATTTGGATGCAAAGCTAAGTTTGTTCGCGGGTTCTTTATCAAATGAATCCGCTGAAGGAATGTCCACTGTGGAGGAGTTATTTTCAAAAGCTTACCAAGTTGATAGTTTCCCAAACAAAATCCTCGCGATGCTTCGGAGCGACGTTCGCCATTCTAATGAAATCTCACTTGCCGAATGTACGGAAGATAATAACGGTCGGCTACTTTATCGAGGCGCACTCTATGTCCCAAATGATAACGACCTCCGGCTGAGGCTCCTACAAGAATATCATGATAAACCATCAGCAGGCCATCCGGGTAGAGCAAAGACATTGGAACTCTTAAGTCGGGAGTATTATTGGCCACAAATGCGAAAGTATGTCGATCGATATGTGAGGAACTGCAATGTGTGTACCCGTAGCAAGGCACCACGCAATGCGCCTTATGGAGTACTTCGCCCAATGCCGATACCCGATGGACCATGGACAGATGTTTCGATGGATTTTGTTACTGACCTCCCTGAGAGTGATGGATATACTGCGATCCTAGTTGTTGTTGATAGACTAACTAAAATGCGACATCTGATACCAACGACTAAAGAGGTGGATTCGAAGGAAGTAGCGAGACTGTATATCGATAATGTGTGGAAGCTACATGGACTACCTGATACTATCGTGTCAGACAGAGGAACACAATTTGTTGCGGAATTTTGGAAGTCACTTTGCAAACGCCTGGAAATATCCCCACGATTCTCCACTGCTTTCCACCCTCAGACCGATGGGCAAACTGAAAGGATCAATGCCGTAATGGAACAGTATCTTCGAACTTATGTTTCTTATCAACAAGATGATTGGGTCCGACTATTGGCAATGGCTGAGTTCGCAGCAAATAATCATGTGTCGGAAACAACAAAGGTCTCCCCTTTCTATGCCAATTCGGGAAGAAATCCACGGATGACTTTTGGCTCCTTGGAACATGGCAAAACGACAGCGGAAGATCAGGCCAATAGCATTGCAAAAGAAATGAAGGATATGGTGGAATTCCTGAAGAGCGAAATGTTTCGGTCACAAAAGGTACAAGAGGAATCAGCCAATCTAAATCGTTCTCCCGCCCCTCGTTATCGTATCGGAGATAAAGTTTTCTTATCGACGCGCCATGTTTTGACAAAACGACCCTCCAAGAAACTCGACTGGAAACGGATTGGCCCCTACAGTATTAAACGAATCGTCAATTCCTATGCTTACGAACTAGAACTTCCCCGTTCTATGAATATCCATCCAGTATTTCATGTTTCGCTATTGTCACCTGAAGCAGGTAACCCGTTACCTGGACAGAAGCAATCACCACCACCTCCGGTTGAGATAGAAGGAGAAGAAGAATGGGAAGTCGAGGATATTTTGGATTCTAGGAAGCGAAGGGGGAAATTTGAATACTTGGTACAATACAAAGGATACGACGATGCCTCGTGGCAACCGCTGTCGGACCTCGAGCATTCACCTGATATTGTTCAACGATTCCATGAACGCTATCCACGGAAGTCTAAGCCTACCAGGAGGTAGGCCTTAGAGGGGAGCGTGGTCTGTAACGGCAATATTGTATCTCGACTAAGACGATAGATTGGATCGTGTGGAGGAGCGGTTGCGCAAATGAATGAGGATTGGTAATGAGGTTTCTGTTATGTTCTTTCGGTTTCCGTTACGCGAGGTATTAGTCATCAACGGACTAGGAGCTGGATATATAAAGGGGCGTTGTCTTGTGTCTTTTCATGTTTCTCTTCCTTTCCTTTTCTCTTCACGGAACTTCTTGTATTTACTCCACGAATACTACTTTTGTTTTACACCTCGTCATAGGGCTTAACTAGTTAGTCATACTAGGCAGAGCCACTCCATAGTCCACAGTCTCGAATACCTATTGCTACGTCTTCGCCTCGGTTGTATTCCTTGGCATCATAGTCCCTACGTCCATAGACCCCCGTTACAGGAAGGTTCTCAGGGCCGCTCTGGATGAGGCCCTGGAGTTTTGCAGAGGTGCGGGATTGGGGACAGGTGCTGGTGTAGGCATCCTGGCGATGGAGAGCCTTCCTTCATTAATGGCTCTCTGGATGTCTTCCAGGAAGTTAGGGGGCATCGCCGGGTTTGTCCATTCAATGTCCTCCATCTCATCCGCTCCTAAGTCATCTCTCTGAGCATAACTCTGGAGTTGTGCCTGGACTGAGGAGACTTGTTCTTGCATATAGCCGAAGGCGTTCCGGAGCAGGACTGCCTCAGCTTCTTGTCTTTCTTGCACCAAGGCTAGCGCATTGCCGGCCTTGATGACTTCCTGTTGCAGGCTGTGCATCAGGTAGCGCTGCAATTCCGCAAAGAAGTCCTGTAGGGTGACTTCGTCGGTATCTTGCCAGGTGGGCTCACATCCGGGGATGTAGGACTGGAGCGCCGTCCTGGGCTTGTGGATCAACTGTGTCTGTCCCTCTTGGAATTCTAAAGCTGCCGGTTGCCATTCAATCTGAAGAGGCGCTTGGGGAGCCGGGAGGGCGGACATGTTGTGAGAGGAAAGAATAATCTGAAGGTGATTTGAGCACTAAAGATTATCTGTAACGGGGGCAGCCTATCTATGTATCGCTAGAATCCAATAGAACAGATGCGGCCGTGCAAGATAGAAATCAGGTGCAGATTTATTCAAAGATACTATCGCTAGAACTCAATAATCTTTAAGGGCTCTGCTACCGATAATGGTCTACTCGAAGATGAGGATCAGGTCAGTTGGGCGGGAATGATCCTGAGTACTTATACTCCAAAGGATTCTATTCTCTGCTCCTACTTCCTTACTAAGTTCCGGTGCTGCCTCCTAGTGGAAGGGAAGCAATACCATCGCTACCCCGCTTCTCTCTAAGCGTCAGCGAGTGCTTCCGATTCCGAAGGCAACCACCCTTAGTCAAAGCCTTTGTAACACCTGCAGCCTTTGTTGCCACACAACTAGGGGCCTGCATGAATGAGCTGCCGCTCAGGTGTAAGCTTAATCATTGCTGTAGAGCTTCCGCTTATTGTAGACTTCCCAGGCATAGTCTCTTCCACTACTGGCGGACTTCCAATGCTCAGAGGATGTGGAGGATCGCTGAGCACTCAGAGCTTCACTCTGGCTAGCCTTCTAATCATTGGCGAGGCGCAGACTCGTCAGTCATTGCTCCCATGAGTAGATCCTCTTCCTAGCGCTCAGAATGTAGTTACTCTGACAGTTGGTAGCTAACCACACTGCCGGTACTTGCATGTCACTGTGCAACTGGCTTCTAACAATAACTCTCAGCATGTAACCGGGCCCTGTGTGTACTCATACACCAGACAGTTGAAATGGCTCCGTTACAGGAAGCACCCGCTAACGCTTAGAGAGAAGCGGGAGAGCGGTGGTATTGCTTCCCTTCCGCTAGAGGGCATCACTGGAACTTAGTAAGGAAGTAGGAGCAGCGGAATGGAATCCTTTGGAGTATAAGTACTCAGGAGCCTTCCCGCCCAACTATCCGTTTTGCTCCAGTCTTCATGAGAACTATCAAGTATATTCTACTCAGTACCAGAGCCCTTAAAGATTATTGAGTTATTAGCGATAAATCTTTGGGAATAATCTAAACCTGATTTCTATCTTGCACGGCCACATCTTTCTATCGGATTCTAGCGATACGTGGAAAGACTGTCCCTATTACAGGTAGCTACTACGGACCCTTGGGGAGCATTCCAGGGACGTTTACCAGGGCACCTAAAGGCAATATTCAGACTACGTGATATCTTTACTAGAAAGACATATCAACTTTGCTTGGTTGAGCTGCTGGAGGCAAGGGACAGGAGCCTTCCTGAAGGCTTGCATGTACTTCTAAGAGTCGCGAGGCGCTTCAAGTTCCGGCAAAGATTTTGGATAATTAATACTCGTAGCGTTTTTGTAATTGCACATTTGTTCGAATTGGGGCAGGGACAATGGCTGGTAAACACTAGAGTAGATTCAAGAACTTGGAACGAATTCCATATATAAGGTTAATGAGGGCTTAAGGAGCATAAGCAAATGCTTCTGAAGACTGGTTCACTTAAACGATATGTATATACATGTGCAATATAAGATTCAACAAATAAAAAATCCAAGGGCTGGTAAAGGCTCAAGTAAAAGTATTAGGTGTTAGGTTTTGTAACCAGTCGGGCGGCTTGAGAGATCAGGAAGGGCGCGAGGGGCTTTTTGGAAGGCTCGAGGGGTCTGTTTGGAGTAGATTTTGGGTGGTTTAAGGGGCGCGTGAGGCACCTAGAGAGTGGCTAGGTGGGGCTTGAAGAGCGTTTGGGGGGCTCGAGAAGCCTATAGACTTACAAGACGAGTCGGGGCCTTGAGAGAGGTTGAGGGGGCTCAAGAGGCTTTTTGGGAGGCTCGCAGAGCCTGTTGGGGAGTGGTCTAAGAGTATCGAGTGGCTGGGGGGGGTTGTGAGAAGCTCGAGAGACCCGCTGAAATGTCTAGGAAGCCTTTTAGAAGGCTCGAGAGGCCTGATTAAAGAGGAAGCGGGAGAGACTCAAGAGAAGAAATTGAGGCAGAGAGTTCTCCAGAGAGTGCCAGGTTACTCCGGAGGCTCAACGGATTAGGCGAAGTGGTGAGGAAACATGGGAGGGATAGGGAGACTAGTTGTCTTGGTGTCAACCTCTGGTGAAAGGGATAATCCCCCGGAGGCGGATGCTAGCTTGCTGATGAAGCCTGATAAAGGAGGAAGTGGGAGAGACTCAAGAGAAAAAATTCAGGCAGAGAGTTCTCCAGAGAGTGTCAGGTTACTCCAGAGGCTCAACGGATTAGACGAGGTAGTGAGGAGACATGAGAGCCTGAGGGGTAGGGACTCGGAGACTAGTTGTCTTGTCTGTAACGGCAGCGATGTAGTTCGGCTAGGCAATACATTGGAATAGGAAGAGGAGGTATTGCGCAGGGGATCAGGATTTGTAATGGGGGTTTCTATTGTGTTATTTCAGTTTCTGTTATGTGGAGGTATGAGTCATCATCGGACAAGGGTTTTGGATATATAAAGGGGTGTTGTCTCGCGTCAGTTCTTGTTTCCTTTCCTTTCCTTTTGTCCTCACGCAACCTTTGTACCTTATCCCACGAAGATAATCTTGTTCTACGTCCCTTTACAGGGCTCATCTTGATTCCTGATCAGGTTGAACCACCTCATAGTCTATAGTTCCGAATACCTACATACCACGTCATCGCTTCGGTTGTATTCCTTGTCATCATAGTCCATCGCCTATAGTCCCCGTGATATTGTCATCAACCTCTGGAGAAAGGGACAATCCCCCGGAGGTGGATGCTAGTTTGCTGATGTCATCCGAAGCATGGTAGCACCTCTTCTTTCCCCTCATAGGAAATAGTCGCTGTGCCTCCGACTATTGACAGGCAGGCTGCCATTGGCAGCCAGAACAAAGAACCTGGACAAGGGCGCCAGATTTCTATAAAAGAACTCCGTGTTGCCACAGGTTGGCCCCTCATAATTAGCGGATCTTTACGAGTGAGAAGACCCCTTAAAGTTATTAAGTTCCTAGACTTGAAAGTGATCAAACAAAACTAACTCCATCTTCCTTATCGAACGAGTCTCATCATAACTCGTTCGCTCTTTCTATCTATCTACCTGATCGAAGGCACGGTCGTGCCCCATTGTAGCACCCCCGTTACAGTTTGAACCTCAATCAATTTCTTCTTTTGCCCCTCATAGGTCCTGCAGTGTAAAAGGGGACTGTTCTGGCGGTTTAACGCTCCAGAGTTTATATTTGGGGTCAGAAACGTGTTTTTTAACTAAGGAACCAGCAACTCCGGTGCCGGTCACATACTGCTCGCACCGGCCCCGACTGGCCGAGTAGAAGTCGATGGTAGTTGGTAGAGTAGCTTTCATTAAAGAAAAGGGGTATTGAGAGTGTCTACTGGTGTCTTCCTACTCTCTCGTAGCCTTCCGTCAATACTTGGCATGCCCATAACATATTGTTTCAAAATGATTAGAATATATGATTATTTATTGTGAATTTATTTACAAAGAAAATATGAATGAGTTGGTAATTCGCTATTTTACTCTCTGCCAAGTTGAAGTTGAAGTTCTTGCGTCCACAGTCCATTGGTCGCTTGTTCTGCTGGACGGACTGGCTTGGCTAGGAAATAGCTGTTCATGTAGTCCTCATGCAGTCCTTATGCAGTCCAAAATGTCAAGCCAGACTTCCGTCCCTTGACCCGTCGCCTGTACTACCAATTTCATGACGTTTCCGAACAAGATTGCTATTGCATGCCATACAAAAAAAACGTCAAATCCACCTTTTTGTATGTCATGCAATATTGGTCGTGTTCGGAAACGCTATGAAGCTACGAGTAGTTGACTGCAGCCAGACCGCGCTCCTGGCAGTCCCAGTGCCTGCTATTAATGTATTAAATAAAAAAAATTGCCAAGCACCGCAGTCATGAATTATCATTCGTTATGCTACTCGTGCCAAGCCTGGCCCTCCGAATCAAAAACCGCTCCGGACTGCAGGCCGCCACTATCAATACTATCAATCTATCATTTCATTATAGATACTCACTCATAGTTTGACATTTCTCTACTTCTAAGTTAATTTACAAGCATGTACGGCTGTAAGATACTTAAGTTTCTTGTACCCTATAGTCTGAGTATCGATTTCATAGCTCAGAACTGCTATATAATGCACTTATACCCTGTAGAAGCAGGTATCTTGGTAACGCCGACAGACCCCTGAGGTGAATAGGCATAGCACTTAGTTTTTAAGCTAGTTTCGGGGTGTGGCAGTAAATAGGGCTTTCCTGTCACAGGGAAGCATAAGTACATAGATATTCTGCTACAAATAGTAAAAGGTGTATGTGATTGAATTAACCGCAGAGATATTTTTAACAGGCATATCCCTTAATTAGTCACTAATCGATTACCAAAAACAAACTCAACTGAACAAATATCATCTTCAACCTTTAACTTCTAACGCCACCACCCGGACCACCCTCGCATCTCCTAAATACTACAGCAGCAGCAGCCTCGATATTCCAAAATGCATATTATCCGGCCTTCTCCCCGACCCGTACTTCAACTTACACTCACAACTCAGTAAAAGCTATGCAAATATAACCTTCAACAGCATCGCCGCATAAAACCTGCCCGGGCACGCATGCGCCCCACCCCCCCATGCCAAAAACTCCCTCGACGTTCCCGTCAGCTGAAACCTATCACCTATCCCGCCTCCTCCCTCATCCTCGAGAACCTGAACCCATCAAACGTATCCGGGTCCTCGTAAATATTCGTCCGATGTATCGTCGACGACGCACCCACAACCCAAGCACCTTTCGGTATCTCCATCCCGTCAGAAAACGTATATGGAACCATGAACTTCCGCATGACTGTGCCCAGATGCGTTCTGTTCATCCTCGCGCTCTCACGAAGGACACTATCTAGCTTGCGCATTGGCGCCCAGGCCTCTTTGGTCTCCTTCACTGTAGACGCAGCACCAAGCTCCTGTGCGATCTCTTCCCGAGCAGGGCCTTGGAAGTGCGGTATTGCGGCAATGTCGTGGACACAGTGCGTGCCTGCGACGGCGGTGGTATGGATTCCGGCGGTGAAGATGAAGAGGAGCTTCTTCACCATCCTCTCGATGGTGGTATCGGGAGGGCATGTATCAATGACCCACTGGAATCCATCATCGGGCTTAACATTCCCGCTGTATTTCCCGTCTTTCATGATGTTTCGGCGCTCCTGGAAGATGGGGCCGAAATAGGACATGCACACGTCCAAGGGCTTATTCCGGAATATAAACTTATTGACGAAAGGCCTCAGAGTTGCCGGGATTATCTCCAGTAGCTCACTGTGCATGATAACTCCCTCAGCATATGCTATGATATTATCCAGCAGCTCCTGGTTGCGACAGAGCGGCGCTCCAATGATGGACCGAATAACCGCTCTCGCAGCAAGCTGTATGAAAACCTCCCATACAGGTACGTCAGTCCACTCCTCCCCAATCTTCGTCTTCTCATCCCACGCCATCTTGACCTCCTCCACAGCCAGCGGCATAAACTCCCAACATCTCCCAGACAGCTGCTTCAACACAATCTCTGCGAACGGCGGGTCCGACGCGGCGTCCTTGTACATGGTGAACTGCGTGAAAAAGATATCATCCAGCGCCGCGCTGGACGAAACAACATTTTTAGGAAGCCGAATAAGTTCGTCAATAATGGTGGGTTTGTTCACAAAAACCATCCAGCGACTAGGGGAGCGGATCTTGAAGGGTAGACCTCGAGCTCCGTACTTGGCCATACCCTCGCGGATCAGGTGCGGGGAGTTCTTCATCCAGTTGTAGGGAGCTATCCAGGGGCCTAGGAGTCCTGGTGGAACGCCAATTGTGGGGATATCGAAGTCTCCGAGGCCGTATCGAAGGTTAAGCCAGAACCAGAGGAAGGGCATTACAGCAAGTATGCCATATTTCCAGAATCCGGCCCCTGCAATAGAACCCACTGTATAGATGAGGGTTTCTACAATTGCCATTGTATTTTGTAGACGAATTGGACGAGAGCGTCCGGTGGAATGCGGCTTTTGGTGACTGAGTCTTTTACAGGCCGAGGCACGGTTATTTGACGGAACATTTTGACGGTAGGATCGAGGGCACAAACACAGCTTTTATAAAGTTGATAGTGACCCCGTTTCCTGTGGGCCGATTAGAAAACATCAAAATGGGCGGTCAATTTAGGTTGAACCTGGAAAAGCTTGAGTCTGAAACAGAAGTCTCCCCGCATGACCTTGCAGTCTTTTTGATTGTGAAAGAAACAAGGATACTATCTGCGGAGCAATCATATATCGGTGACTGCAGTTGTGTATGTAAGTACATAAGTGACTATTTGTAAATCACCTATGAAAGCCTTTAACGTGCACCTTGACTAACCAGGATAGACACGAGGTTTATGCACAATTAACTGTGGATCCTTAAGCGAAAAAGCCTAAAAGACCAGGATGAGACGTCATTCTTACAGGCACAATGTATGTCTGTGGCCCGAGACTCTCTTCGACAGAACTCCAAACTTCATATACCGAAGTGGTCACTCGCCATCGCGAGACGTACTGCTTTTGCTCTCACCGCTCCCCCTCATTGCTGTTTAAATCCACTTCGGCCTGTCACGTGCTTTATTTCCTTCGAGTGATGGACTGTGACTGGGCGTCTATTCGCAAGAGTGACGGATCACATAACACAGGCGCCCAAAAGGGCTAGGCGCCTCCTGCGTGTCTTGGCGTCTAAATATCATTTCCAGCCAGGTAAAACAGTGGGCGAGTTGTCTAGCGGTTAACCGGAGAGGTCGTCAGCTGAAACACAGTAGGGTTATTCCTTCGCTTTAGAAATCTTGGGCTCAATCCAGTTGGAGATAAAACTCGTAAATCTACAATACTTTTTATACTTTTTACACGAACGCCAGCTTCACAACCAGAGGACATGCAATGTGCAACCCAAAACTGCAAGTAGCGGAGGTCGCACTTGGGCGGTCCGTCCCGAGTCTAGCGTGGCCACTACAACACGTTATCTAGGCCCTTTTAGTGGAGTCAGGGATAAATTTGGCGATTCGCCGGAGCCTTCACGTCAGATATCATTGGCTTGCAGACTTATGTATTCGCCGCAAAAGAAATTTAGTCGAGTATCTAGACCGTGTGCACCTGTGCCGAGCACCTTATAATAAAGGCAGCATTTTAGCCACCATTTGGAGCGGATCCCTAGAGATCAGATAAGATGCTCGGCACAGGTACATTCTCGGCACAGGTGCACACGGTCTATTACGTGGATTGAGTACCGTATCTTGTACAGCGTGAGGTAAAATTATTGTAGAAGTATGGGAAGAGTCCTATTGGCTTGCCCAGCCATAGAAACCCTGTTTTTAGACCCCTGTTTCTACAATAATTTTCCCTCTCGCTGTAGAGTATGTAGAGTGGGATAGCACATTGATCGATGATCCTCTTGGTCTGCTCTACTCACGGACCGGGCTCAGACCGCGCGCGACCGAGCTTCCCGATACCGATGTGAGTCTTCCAAGCATGCAGAGACTCTCTCTCTCTGCACAAGCACGAAAAAACACAGCAAAGCAGAGGCCATAGACGAGGAGGATGTTATCAGCACTAAATGTAAAGGTTTGCCAATTGATACGAAAGAATATCACCACTAATGTCCTAGGAAAAAAGAATATCCCCATCCATCCCATTCTTGCGGTCATCCAATAAAGAAAAGGAAAAATACAGACAAATTCAGTCCCAATAGTCAAAGCGCAAAAGAACACAAAAAAAACAAGATATATGAGGAAAAGATGACAAAAAAATGAAAAGCAGTCCACCGGGTACTATCGCGACATACCACTCCAATACTTACGCTTCGCTCAATTAAACAAAATTTTCAAGAAAAAAAGGAAACAAAGGGAAACAAAGGGAAACGGAAAACGGAAACAAAAATAAGTCTTAGTTCGCCCCGATCCCCTGGGCCATCGCCGCACCCTCCGACGCTCTTCCGCCACCCATGCTTCTCGCCCTCTCCCTTATCCTACGGCCCTCCATCAAGCCGCGCAACCCCCTCTTCTGCAACCCAATGACACTACTAACCCCGCCTCTCCATGCCTCTGCATTCTCGATAGCCTCAGCCCCCACAAACCCGTCCAGATTCCTCCTTGGTGCTGCCAGACCCCCATAGATCGCCGCACCACCACCGGCGGCCATCGCCGCGGCATTAAACACGGCCGCAGCGTTCTTACCGTCGAGAGCCTGGTGTAACCGTTCAACAACCGCTTCGAGAAGACCCTCAACACGGTACGGCCGCGCGATCTGGAGGAGCGAGGCTAGAACCTGGGGGCTACTCTGCGGGTGGGCCGATGACGGGAGAGTGGACGTGTAAAGGAAGTGCACGAGCGCCAACAAAGTCTGCTGCGTATGAGGGAGGTAGAGGATCCTTGGGCGGTCCAGCGGATTGAACTGTGTTGTGCTGGGGGGTTGGAGCTGCAAGTCTTTGCCCATGGGATGCTGCTGGTTGATGGACAACGACATATGCACCCTGCTTTGGCCCCCAGGAGACGGCGGTAGCTCTTTGTTGGATGCGTTCAGTAGCTCAAGGAAGTATGGACCCCAACGGCGTGAAATGATGCGGGAGTTGACGGGTATCCGCTCACCGCTCATGGACAGGAAATCCATATCAGCCATCTCACGCATACTAAAGACAAGACGGCCAAGTTCCTGGGCCTCGGGAGAGAATGCACGCTGGAGGGCAGGGTGGGAATGCATTCTGGGGTTTTCGTAGAGTCCGAATGCCTCCAGCTCAACCACGCAGACATGGGTAAAGTTGATCCGGCGGTGATTGTAGTCTTCAACAAGAGACCGGCTCTTGTTGCCCAGAATTAGAAATGAATTTCTCTTGCTCCACAGAATGCCGCGATTCCATGAGCCTTGTGCAAAGACCTGACCCGCATCAATGCGGGACCATATAAGTGTTTTGAGATTCAATGCCCATAGGGCGTACTCTTGCTTGCTACTGGTCAGGTAGGTGCCGCTCACAACAAAGTGATCGTCCAAGACTCCACCATTGGGAAAGCGCAGACCCGGGGGTGAGTACTGCCCGTTCATGGGCTTCTCCGTCAAACTCCCATCCGGCAATCGTATCTGAAGCTCCAACTTCACGTCCAAGAAATTGTAGTTTGAGTAGATGAGCATTGCATTCGTCTCCGTTGGCACCGGAGGCGCACCGGGAACGACTGGATCGTTATCCGCATATGTACCATTGGAGCTGGGCTTCTCGATTCCCTTATCGTTTCCCTTCTCGATTCCCTTCGCACCGATCATTGACGACGTCAACCCTCTGCCCAACGGCGCCACGACCGATCTGTAAGCTCCACAAGACCTATCCAGCGCCCTCGTCGACGTCCACTTCAGCGACCTCAAATTGAATACATTAATTTCCTCGATATAGTGATTCGCCGAGTCCTGACCGCCCACAACGACCATCTCCGCACCCCCGACACTATCCAGCCCCAGCCCACCCACCACCGGCGCCGCAACACTATTCGCACTCGTAAACGTCGCGCACGTCGGCAGCACCGTCGCGCAATGCGCATATCTCCCTTCCGGCGGGTCCTGCGCCGGTATGAACGTCCACGTATTGGTCTGGATATCAAAGATGTGTATATCACTCATGACCATAACCTCATTCTGGCTGTCGGGGCCTGCCGACACCGATGCCCCGCCTCCACCGCCGGGCGCATTCATAGCCATCCCCATACCGCCGGGGCCACCCGTCTGGCTGGTGGCCGGGGACATGCCGCCGAAGCACACGAGCTTCGTGTCGCCAAGCGCGCACATGCTGTGGAAGTAGCGCGGGCGCGGGATGTCGCCCTTTGTGTCAAGGCGGACCCAGACGCGCGTGATGAGGTCGAGCGCGTACATGTGGCATGTTAGCTGCGGGGTTGTGCGCGAGAGGAGGCGGCCGCCGAAGGCGTAGAGGGTGTCACCGATGACAGTGGTGGAGGAGCCGACGAGTGGGGGGGGCTCGCGGCCGCTGGTCTTGAGGATTGTGGACACGAGGGAGGAGAAGTTCTGGGAGGTTTGGGGTTGCTGGGCGGTAGTGGGGGTAGAGGAGCGGGGGGTGTTGGCGGTTGAGGGGGGCTGCGGGTTGGCCATGGGGACCCGGGGGGGGGGGGAGCTCTGGGTGCGGGCTAGGCTGGCGATGATAGGGATGCAACGAGTGCTGAAGTTGAAATTACGGTATGCTGCTGCGGTAGATCTATATGTGACGATTTCCGTGTTTATTTGGTTCTGGGCGGCCCAGGGACTGACTCGAGAATAGCGAAAACAATATCAGAGGTCGAGGGAGCACTCAGATCTGGTGGTTGTTAGTGGTTAGTGGGGAAAAGATGTTGGGGGGGGGGTGTTCGAGCCGGGAAAGGTCCAGGGGCAGGCGCCTTTCTTTTTCGCCAGGAACCCAGAGGGGCCAAATCCCCGAGGGCGATACAACTCATCCTATCCTAATCCAGTCAGTGGCAGTTTATTAAACAGTCTTTAGTACTATGTAGATAGCGCGAATATTAGTAGGTTAATAGTAGAAGTGTACCAATTTAGTAAATAGTAACTCTTCCTGGCAGTATTTCGAGTCTATTTCCCTCCTCCGCTACTTCTTCCATACCCTGGAATCGACGTCAGGGGCCCCCATAACTTCACTACCAGGTTTGTTTTTTTGACAGGTGGATGGATGATAATAGGTATGAAACCCGTATGTATGTACGTCATAGGGACAGCTACTCGAGAGAGCGTCTTCTTTTTTCTTTTTTTTTTGCATGTCTGCATCTCAGGATAGTTATCCAACTTTGTGGCGAAAGCGAAAAAGCAATAACAACAATGTCTGAAAAGCCTTTATTGCCGGACATACACATTGCACAACCCCGGATACCACTGTGCCTAGCACTTCCACCGGTGCCTGGGTCCCTCGGACAAAACAATTGAGGATTTCCCGAAATCTCGACACCATATTTGCGACGAGAAACCCCTGCCCCTTGCAATGCTAGTAGTCGGGAATCATCATTTCCCCCAGGAAGAGTACTAACTTCCGCCCCCATAGTTCAGTACCGCCTGTAGGCGAATTGTAGACTTCATCTAGTCGATGATATTCAGCTAGCCATGTTTCTTCACGAATCCACGGCACCTAGGGAGAGCCCACTTGATGAAGGGGGGTCCTGATTCAGATGATAACGGTGTGTATGCAGCAGTTATTTATCCGTATGTAAATTCCAGAAATGAGGCCAAGTTCCTGAGCCAACAACGCCCCCCCAAAAAAACACCCTAATGACCATCAAACAAGGCCATATGGTGGTAGAAAAGGCTGAAATTCGTCTGAAAATTTTCCTACACGCCGGGTTATCAAGGCTTGTTTGAGGCGCCAATTACAAGTCAGCCGGTTCGTTGATTATTCCACTAAAAAGGCGTAATATTGCCCCATATTCGGATAGTCGACAGCAAGCCCTTTCGTATCTCTATGTATGTAATTGACACTGGTGGTGGCGGGATTACCTAGATTACCTATATGTACTTAGTCTCCCCAAATATCAAGCCACCTCTCACGAATTAGTCAACCACCCCACCGAGTGACCACCCATGACCCCCCCATCCCCGCACCGCACATCCACCATCTCCACCCCGCCCACAAACCAATCCGGGTAACCCCCTCCGCTCCACAATCCCTTCCCCCTGGGCCCTACTTATCTAAAACTTTAATTCTCAGCCTCACAACACCCCCCCCCCCTTTCCGGGCCACACGCACAATGGCAAACTTCGACGATCTCCCGCGGCGCAAGGTACCCGCCGCCTCGCCGGCGCCCCAGAACTCCAGATACCCGCAGTTCCCAGACGGCATCCCGCGCCCGCTGTCGCCGGGGGAGCTGCCGAGTAAATACAAGCCGGCCGAGCGAAGGTAAAAACTCTTCCTTTGGGGGGGGAGGGGGATGATGGATTGAGAGCTGATTAGCTGATGGTTGGTTTCGGGTGGGTGTAGAGTGAGGGTAATGATCATTGCGCTGCCAATTGCGATTGTTACCAGTTGGGTGTTGTGGAATCGACGTATGTACCTAACCCTCCCCGGGTAAGAGCCCTTCTTTTTATTTGCATTGCGTCAACACAGAATGAGAAGCACATTGACGTTGAACTTGATGTAATCTAGTGGTTAAAGGCGAGGAGCGGAAGGTTCTTGTCCGCCACGCTTCTACTACTCCTCCTGCTATGGACTCAGGTAGTACGGGGCCCACCACAGCATAAAGGGCAGCAGTGCGGCCCATGTAAGGGAAAATACATGTAGGCGCGTCCTAGGTTAAATATCGCTAGTATAGAATTACACAGTGCGGTCCCAAACGATGTAAAGAATTCCCTTGTCTACGGAACACAAGAAATAAATCACAGGATGAATTGTATTATAAACCAGATTTTGACACTCAGTTTATAATCTATTGTTTATAGAGAAAGTAGAAAAGACTTGAGAACACACATACATGTACTTGAAATCATGATTATGACAAACCTAAATCGTGAAAAAATTCCTAAGACCAGCCACCCAGGGCTAGAGAGTTACATATATACGTAGTACATCTCTTTTTCATTTCCAATTGCTCAACGTTAAACGTAAAGTAGTAAGTTACCTCCAGGCTTTCAACATAAATACCCTCCAGTAGTATGAAACCAAATAAGATATAAAAAAAAGAAGAAAAGAAAAGAAAAGAACGTCGCGCAGTGATCGCGAATAGAGAAATTTCAAACCATTCCCACGTTTACCAAAACATCAATCAAGAAACGTTTCCCATAAGTACCAAACGTGTATACACGTGCCAATAAGTAGAAATAAGAAAAAAAAATTCAATCCCACAGAACCAATCAAGGGCCACACACAAACAGGGGAATGTAAAGAAACCCAAAATCAAGCGCGGTATCCCCCCAAAACCTAATTAACGCAGAAACATGTAAATAAAGACAAGAGAAAGGTAACCATAGGGCTCGCGAATTCATAACTTCATTATCACCAAAAATCCCTCACGCTCCCAACTTTTCCCGAGAGGGAATCAAAGACAAAGAAGAACGTTAAAAATAAGAATGCTATGAAAGGAAAAGGTAAAAGTGGAAAGAAATAAACCTAGAGGGAAAGAACATCAAACACCGACTGCCGAGACGCCTTCAAACTCTTCATCCTCCTCATCAACTCCAATACCACTATCATATCTTCTGCGCTTACTCTCCAACTTCTTGAATCCGCCAGTTCCGGTAACAACGGATGATGCCGGGGTTGGTGGCATGCGACTAGGTCCTCCCTCCTCATCCTCTTGCTCTTCAATAGCTCTCTTGCGCTTGTTGCTCAATCCCTCTCGCAGTTTGCTTGCCCTTGTGCATTGGTTCTTGACATCACCAAACCTTGCCATGAACTTTTCGGCTTCGTTCGCCAGGCTTGATACCGCCTCTGCGCCCTTCTTCCGTTCCGTGTCCAGCATATCTTCAAGCGTGGTGTTCTCTTCTTTGAGGCCGTTGATATTATCGATAAGTTTAGACTTTTCACCCCTGAGGATGGAGAGAACGTTCTCGAGCTCGGAGATGCGCTGTGATTTGTCTTCAACAAGGGCTTCGAGAGTGGTGATATCGCCCCGCATTTTCTCCTCGGCAAAGCCATACTTGGATTTTAACTCAGCGAGCTCCTGCAAAAGTGCTCTCTTCTCCGCCATGAGCGCTCCCTGGGCCTTGTCTGCCTCCTCCTTGAAAAGTTGAGACTGGCTCTCGGTGACCTTAAGTTGCTCGTCTAAGCTTCTTTCGGACTCTTCCACTTCCTCTAGAAGTGCTTCAAGCTCCTCGATACGGCCAGTAAGCTGGTTGACCTCGTCCATCTGTGAGCTAATATTTTCTTGTAAAGCCCTTCTTTCCTCTTCCGCGGTATTTTCGACGGTCCTTAGCTGAGCATTTAGGCCAGAGACGGCTTTCCTATCACCATCCTGCTGAATCTTGGCATCGGTTATGATTTTATGCATCTTCTTTTCCAGAACTGAAATCGCATGCTGGTTGCTCTCGATTTCAGAATTGAGTTGATTGGCAACTTTATCACGTTGGGATTCGGCTCGACGTAGTGCCGATACTTGGCGTTCGACTTCCTCCGATGAGGACTTCAACTTGCTTTCAAGGACCAAGATTTCCTGCCTAGTCTTTTCTTCTTGCTCACGAAGCTTTCGGGATAACTCGACGATTTCACCTTTACTTTGAGCAGCCCTGCCCTCAAGTGCCTCGATAGTCTGCTGGTACGAAGCTTTCTTTGCATCCAACTCTTTCTTGGTCTCGCCGAGCTCACCTCGAGTCGCAGCAAGGACATCTTGGAGAGTTTTTACAATAAGCGCGTTCTCCTCTTTTGCTTGGCTGAAGTGATGTTCAACTTTGGCCTTGGACTCCAGTGCATCGCTCAGCCTTTGCTGTAGCTGGTTGACGGCTTCATCTCTCTGGTGCTTCAGCTCTCGAACAGCTTTGCTGTGTTCGATGGTTTGCTGTTCGATGGTCCCAAGAAGCTCCTGTTCTTTATCAGCCTGCTCTTGGGCGGTCGCCTGCAGCCTTTCGATGTCGTTCTCCTTATTTCGTATAGTCTGGGAAAGCGCATGGATTTCGGTTTGAGCATTGCTGAGCCGACTAGTGGTGAGGTTATGAGCAGCAATAGAACTAGCAATTTTCTGATTAAGCTCGGTTTCCTTTCGTTTGGCAGAGTCGATATCAGCTTCCATATCCCTAATAGTGTTGTCCTTGCGAACGACAGCTTGGTTCAATTCCTCAACCCTTTCTTCAGCATCCTCAATTTGTTTCTTCAAACTAGAAAGACGTAAGGTGACAAGATCCAAGGCTTGGGATTTGTCGGGTAACTGTCCTTCACCATCAATGGCCATAGCAACATCCTCAAGATAGCTTCCGTAAAGCCTAGATTGATCCCTCTCCCTCTGGTAGTCCTCTCTCAATCTGCTGGCCCTGTCCTGTGCATCGTTGACCTTTTGATACAAGGCTTCAACCAAAGATCCTAGCATTGTAAGTGCATCTCCGTTCGAGCCAGTACCTGAAAATTCTTCCAAATTACGCCCTTCAAATGGAGATTCTTGCGATTTTCCACAGAGGAGGTATAGTTCTTCAACACTCTGGCGAACTTCCCTAAAACGGTCGGTCAGTTTCTCGACAATCTCCTCGGGGTTAATCGAATCCGAGTCGCTCTCTTCATCATCCTGTGCCAAAATTCTGATTTTGTTCGACAACTCAGTTCTAAGCCTCTCGTTCTCGTCAGCGCGATTTTTGGCCATGACAAGTTCTGTCAGAACCTCGTCGACCGCCATATCCAGTGATTGCTCTCCATGAATGTAAGGTCGGATCTTCTGCTGGATAATGGATTTCTCTTCGTCGGCTATCACGGAAGCTTGCTCGAACTTGGTTATCTGAAGTTGAAGTGTCTTGATATTGTGCTCCAGGCCACGGTTCTTCTCGTTACTGCCCTTGAATGCTCCTTCAAGAGATTCCACCATCTCTGACAATTGGTTAACCTCTTGACGCAGATCATCTCCATCCCTGTTAGCGATTCCCAGGAGCTCGTTGAGCCTTAAAATCTCTGATTTGCAATTTTCGGTATCTTGTTTAGAGAGATCATTCTCAGCACGGGAAGCAAGCAACTCTTCAGTAACTTCAGCTAGTTGAGATTTCAAGTCATCGATATCCTGCTCAAGCGACTCTTTTTCCTGCTCCGCAACCTTGCCCGCCCGCTGCAGTGTCTCGATTTGAGCCCGTAGATCATCGATTGTGTTCTCATGCAGATCCTTCCGTTCATTAAGTTCCTGGATGGCTTGTTCGAAAGAGGCGATCTGGGTAGACAATTCATAAAGCTGGCCTTGAAGATCTTGGTTTTGGTCACCAGAGAGTTTGCGCTCGCTTTCCAGAGATGAAACCTGAGCCTGAAGCGAGATGATATCTCGTTCAAAGCTCTCCTTCTGGCTTCTCGAAGTTTCCGCTTCCTTTTCAATGCTTTCGATCTGGGCGCGAAGTTCAGCAATATCTTTTTGGAATCTTGCATTAACTTGTTCCGCCAAATCCATCGCATTCTTTTGAGATATGAGTTGAAGGTTGAGATTGGTGTAATCAACTTCGAGTGCCGCTTTGGCTTTGGTTAAGTCCTCCGTTAGAGTCTCTAACTCTTGTACTTTCTCCTCTAAACTTTCCACGTTCTCCTCGAGACTAGCTTTGTCATGCTTCAGAGTCTCAGCGACCTCCTCGAATCTCCTACTCTCATCCCTAATCCCTTCCAACTCCTGCTTCAGCTCCTGATTGTCCTCCCGTAACTCTTCCAGTTCTTCTTGCAAACTTTCCACTTGACGGTTTAGTATGTCGATTTCCTGTTGCAGCTCATCTTTTTCTGCCTCGAATGTAGACGCATCAGACTCGAGATCTGAGATTCTACGCTCAAGGGCGCGGATCTGGGATTCAGCTTCCGCTATTGAAGCTTGGCTAGACTCAATAGTATCCTCCAGCTCGGCGATCTGCGCATAAGCAGCGGAAATTTGAGACTTGGCATCTGATTGCTCTTTCTCGGCCAATTCCCGAATCTCTCTAACCTCATTTTCGAGACTCTGGATCTGAGTTTGAGATTCATCTTGTGCGGCTCCAGCAGACTCAATCAGCTCTTGCATTTCCACAATTTGAGCCTTGGCACGTTCCCTCTCCTCCGTTGTGGTAGCCCCGAGGTCCTTTATTTGATTTGTGAGTGTATGGATCTGAGCTTGAGCACCGATTTTCGCCGCCTCATTAGACTCTTTAGCCTCTTGCAGGTTTGTAATCTGGACATGTGCCATCTCTGCAGTGTGCTCAATCTCCCTCTTATCCTCTAAGATACTATCTTCAAGCTCAGAAATTTGGATCGTCAGAGCACGGATTTGTGCTTCCGCCTCACTTTTTGCAACTTCAGCAGCATCCGCGGCAGATTGCAAAGCTGCAATCTGTACATCGGTGGTGGCTATTTTGGCGTGGGCATCTTTCTTCTCCTCCGTGACCACCCTAATCATTTCCTGCAACTCCGCAACCTGCCCTGTCAAATCATCCATCTGCTGCTCCATTTCAAGCTTCTCTTGATCCACCACGTCATCAGTCTGTATCACTTTGTGCCCAACGTTTTCCAATCTCTCCCCCTCCATCTCTTCTAATTCGGTAACCTTCTCTTCTAACTCCTTCTCCAACCTCTTTAACTTCTCGTTTTCTTTCTTCAACCTGTCCTGGGCCTTTTTGCGTTCTGCCAAGCTCAGGTGAGTCTCCTCTAGGTTTTCCTCCATTTCTCGGATCGTTCCGTTCAAGGTGTCGATAGCCCTCTGAAGACGGCTATTTTGATCCTCGAGCTCCGCAATCCTTTCATTTTGGAGTCCCACCTCCACGGTTTGTTGAGTAGATGTTCCAATTCCGCTGTCAACACCAAAAGAGCTGTGAGTCGCGTGCTTTGGGTGTTCCTCAATATCCGTGACGTCATCATCGAAATCGTCCGCGAGGGGTCCCATATATTCCTCTTCGTCGTCTTCCTGGTTGGTATCTTCTATGTCATCTTGAAAGGAAACAGTCTTGCCCCTAAGAGCTGTGAGTTCTTCGATTCTCTCGGCCAAAGCATGGTTTTCCTCGTGCAAGATTTGTTCTTCGGCATCATGAAAAACTTCATCTTCTTGGGCTCGAATTCGCTCCTCTTCGGCGCGTCGGGCGATATCTTGCCGCAGTGCCTCGATCATAAGCTCAAGTTCCCTGATTTTTTGGTCACGGTGAGACGACGGAGTCTGCTCAACCTGCGCAACGTTGACAGAGGGCGGCGATCTTCTAGAAGGAGTAATAGGTGCAAGATCTTCCGGACTATCTACCCGGGAGTAACCCATATCGTAGTCTCCATCATCCTGTTCCTCATTGATAGGAGCCAACTCCTCGGGCTCTACTGAAGGTGCAAACCTAGCTGCCGCAAGTTCTCTCTCCAATTCCTTGAGTCTCTCAGAGCTCTCAGCCAATTCGGCCCTAAGCTTCGCAAGCAGCTCGCGGTTTTTCTTTTGACCAGCCCGCTTCTCGGCATCGATATCATTCATTTCCTCACTGAGGGCATTGCGGCGGAGCGCACGACGAGTGCGAGCGGACAGTGTCTGTTTCAGCGGGTAAAACTGGATTTGTTTGGATACAGGCACGGCCGTCTCAGGGAAAGTAAATCGTTGCGTAGGAGCAACAGCAAGGGTGTGGCGCCGATTAGGTCGAGTCGGGACAATGCTTCGGCGACGAGAAACCGTAGGAGTGGCACGAACAGGGGCCGCGGAACCTCCCGAAGGTCTCCGTTTCCGAGTGTTGGGGGTCGAGGACGCTGGGCCAGATCTTGAGAGAGGCGGACCAGGATCTGACACACGGCTCTTTCTGCCGCCTGAAGATTGGGGGCGAACAGTAATAACATCCAAGGCGGATACCAGAGCACCATTATTGTCTTCAACGATACCCGCAAGGCTAGTTCGATTTCTAGTTCGTGAGGCAGGACTTGAAAATATAACAACTTCTGGCGCAGCTGTACCAATCGAGTTTTTGTTCTGGCCTGACAGTGCAGGTGTCCCCGCCTGAGCTGGGGAACGCATCTCAACAATAGAAAGACTTGTTCGAGTTCGAGTTCTTCCTGCTGGAGTGGATGATGGTGCCGCATTCCCCGTGTTGGAGGCAGGTCCTGTTTCCATCCTTTTAGCCACGCTAGCGAACACCCTCCACTCATGGTTCCTCTGGTTGACATTGTGGCGGAGCTTTTCGTCTGCTATCACCGTACGCAGTCGAGGAGTTAGTGTATAGCTGCCCTTTCTCTCAATAAGCCAGTTTTCGGCAACAAGCTTGTCCAGTACCTATAAATCGAGTTATGATTAGATTCTATAACTATAAGAACTGATAAACGAAGGATAATAATACAATTTTGACGCGCTTCCTCCAAGTGGACAACAAGAACAGACGATTCGCCCTGCAGTCAGATTCATATGTTGAATCTATGAAATCACAGCAAAACTAGTCAGTTAAGATGAAACAAACCGGAAGTAGGGGTAGAGGAAGATACCGATAGATCGTAGTGGTATTGGAGTAGTGGGTCGTGATGGAGTGTAATGCGCATCCAAGGCTGCGAGGACCCGCACCTTGTACGAATACGAGGTAGGCATTTCTAGAAGAGATGCTTAAATCTCGGGTCTTGGCCGCGTGAACCTTAAATTTGAATTTCGTTTCTTGGTGACGTGGGGAAGTTGGGTGGGGGAGTTTTTTTTTTTTTTTCCTTCTGTCTCGGTGGTGTAGTAAGGTAGAATTCAGTCACTGTAGTTGATAAAAGATGAAAGAGGTTAGCGATATTCGGGGCGGGGTCTTTAAAGGTTGAAAAATAATGGGATAAAAGCTCCAGCAGCTCCGGTCCGATCTAGCCCAGGCAGAACAGCCAATTATTTGTAGCTGCAGCCTGACGCATAGGATGGATAGAGCGTAAACGGAACTTCAGTACACACGTTCTCACTATTACCCTTTGAGATAGCAATTCGGCAGCGGCAGCAGTGATGAGCTGGAAGGCCGAAAGCCTTGCTGCAGGACAGTCGATCGAGGCTCTTAGTAGTTCGCTGAATCTCAACAGATGGCTGGTGTAGAAGAGGTGGGTGTGAGTTGACTGGACAGTGCCAGGAAGAATGCGCGTTGTATGTAGCAACCTCATACTCATTTCTCAGGGAGTGGGGTGCACCCAACCAACCATAACCAACCTGCTGGCAGTACTTGAGCTTGGCGCATACCTTCCCTGTTTTTTTTTTCCTTACTCATCTTTCTTCTCCCTGTCTCTAGAACCCTATGACATTGAACACAACCTGTGGTAAATGACAGTGCCAACACTTGTCACCTAACCACAAAACTTGGATGTTCGTGGTCAACGATGTACTTCACATAAGAGCCAGTCAGAACCCGCGGAGAGATGTCAAAACACGATTGGCCTTGTAATCACACAACACATGTACCTACATGTACTAGGGTGTAGCGAAAAGTGACCAGAATCTGATAAGACAAACACACGTATTCACCACAACATTTACTTATCAGATTCTGATCACTTACCCTCAACACCCGGTACATACATCTCATATCAAAACCGTCTAGAGTTAAACTTATGACTAGAAGAACCATTGGTTGTACAGGCGTACATACAAGTACTTATGTACTTGTAGGTACATGTACTTATGTATGTACAGTAGGTACGGTACATGTACTCGCGACCAGCAACAAGAACCCGAATATGCAGCTGCAAGTCTTTGGTGTATTTTTGACTTCTACTCCAATGGAAATTGCAGATTAGGGCGTGCATTTTCGGGTTCTTGTTGCTGGTCGCGAGTACATGTAGTACTTAAAAGTTTCGGTATATACACTACACAAGATGTATCTGTATGTTTATGACATAAGCGTACTAGCCCAGAACCGTTCACCTGTCGATGCAGGAACCGAAGATCTGGAGAAGGCCAAGAATAATGACATCACGTGAGGACGCGTTGGTACTTTACGCCCGTTGTCGTGGCAACTCAAGCCATGCAGTGACCACAAGCACGTGAAGCGGGGCTGATAATGATTGATAAAGTGAGTGTTCTTCAGAACAGGGCACAATAACCTACTGTAGAATACAATACTGTAGGTACAGCTCCACAATACCTACAGCACATACTCGAATTCATTCCCGTGAAGAGTAATTTGGAGGCAGACAAATAACCCGTAGTATAGTAAGACCCGCAGGAAATTCATATATAACCATGACCATATTCTATATACTATCAATCGATATATGTTACAATAGTACTCTAAAGTGTCCACATGTTCTTACTAGTAGTACATGTACTTACATGTATGTACATGTATGTAGGTAACGATAGGCCCCAATACTCACGAATTACTTGTAACTCGGTAACTCCCATACTCCTACCTACATGTATCCTTAAATCCAGTTCATCGACCTCTTCATCGACCTAGGCCTTAGCCAATATCTTGAACCTTCGCTCCTCAAGTTTCATCGCACCTTACCTTGCAGAATCTCAGACATCGAAATGGATATACCCAAGCCCTCAAAGCACATCCTTGATCTCCCAAACGGTCAGCGATTCCCCCTTCTTTCTCTTTCGCCTCCCCGCCCCTGTATTTTCTTTTCTGTTTTATACTGACTCTTCCTCATATATTTTAGAAATTCTGACTCTCACCCTGGATCTCCTCGACGGGGTTAGCCTTGGACGTTGTTTAAAGGTCTCCAGACGCTTTAATATACTCGCAAGATCGGAGCTTATCTGGGCCAGGGTCGTTTCTCCTTTACGCTTAAGCTCCCCAACGCCCTATGAATCCTTCAGAGAACTATATGCAGCACTCCACCACCATTTCTGGCTTCACGGCCGTGTTTGGCACGGCGATCGCCAGTTTACAGGTTGCCTCTTCATTGCGCGCTATAATCCTGAACCCGGTGCCATTCAGATCTACAATCTTTTAGCGCATAGTATGAACTTTGATCCTTCAAGCGTGAAACCATGGTCGCTGGACCCTACTGTTTTTATATCAGATATCCAACCGTTCGTACGACTGTGGGAAAGCCCAATCTTTAGTCTTACAAAAGATACACCTCCAAATGCACAATTCGAAATAGAGCCGCCATCCACGTGGGGCTCGATAGCATCATCACTTTCCCGCACTACAGTGGTGCCCGTTGATCGGCAGGTCTCCTCAATGTCACTCTGGCCGCCAACAAAAATACCTTCTGCTGAGCGCACACGTAATAGCTCTGAGCACGGCTACAGAGATGGCGAGCATCAGCCGGAATCAGTAGCTGATGCTTCACAAAAGCTGTTTCGGTTCAGAAAATGGATGAGGTTCGACGGAGCCAGTGGATCCCTAGCGGACAGGTTGCCATATGCTATGAAGGAAAAGTTCGAAACCTTCGCAGCACTCGATAGCTGGCTTTATACCCCCGACGAACGGCACCCGTTTAGAGGACTGTGGGTTGGCGATTATTCGGTTCACGGATGGGAATTCATCCTTTTTCATCAGCCCAACCCGAATAGATTAGAAGGCATTAAAATCACAGGTGATATTCACGTGCCACGCGGAGAATACACTTTCATAGTCGAGGACCTCACAGACATTTCGCGCATTGCTCACGAGGTGGAGTGGCCAGGCGCGAAGGCTGTTAAAGGGAAGGGGCAAATTGCAGCCAGTCAGTTCGTGGACAGTCAGTGGTTACCCTTTGAACTTACTCCTACAATATGTTTTTGACGAACCAAACAGACAAATTTGTGGATATCGAGGTAATTTTTATCGGGCCGGACAACATCGCGCTGCATTGGTTGGATGAAAATCTTCGCCACATTAGTAAAATGAACAGGCTAGACATCAACGAATTCATCTACAGCAAAGCTGCAATTTCATTTACTGCTCAGGATGGTTAGTGTTTACCAAGGATAAGTGTAGCATTCAGTCATTGGGAGAGATATATATATTTATATACCGGGCATAACTCTCAATATGTGAAAGTTGGTTGGAGTTTTGATATGGGGTCCTGGGGCAATAATTTCATTCCGTGGAGGAACAACTCGTGCATAAAGAGCTATTCTTGCGCCAAGGGCTATTTTACAGTGCAATGCCCACATTGCGAATCAGCAGCTTTAATAAATCTACGTTCACCCAGAGGCTCGCGAATATATCGAGGCACCAAAGTCACTGCTCCACCTGTCTAAGTAGGATACAGCTATCGGAGCCTATGTACAACGACAAGTCACAATGGCTACATATGAACCCCCTAGTATAATGATTACCAACATAGTATCGATTTCTGGCAACGGCAGTAAACGATAGCAAGAATGTCATCGTATCGCCTTAATCTAAGATCTAAGTAATATCTACATGTAGTCTCACAAGAATCACTCATTCATTCAAATGCGCCTCATGCTTCCTTTAATTTAATGGCCATGTTATTTTAGTCATAAAATCAATGCCCCAGATATGCACTTGCCTATAGATAAAGTATAAAGCTCCTTCATCCTCAACCCTTGAGGCAATACCTCTACACACGTCTCTAAACATTAAAAGATTTGTTTTCAAAGCGATACGCTTACAATCACATAATTAGTCGGCTATATATACCTGCGCTGAGTCTATAACCCCCTATTCTAGCTGTGCATAGCTAGCTTGCTCGATCGATCTTGAATGCACAATTTTATTAAACACTCACTACATGTACGTAACATCCATTCATACCGATTTTCTCACATACCAAACCATTTAATTTATATACATCACATTGCCGTTTCAAAAATATAATCTATCATGAGTAAGGTATTGCATTTAGGGAAGGATTGAATAAGGTAACTTCATCATGAAATATCACTCGTATCTAATTACCTATTCACCTCAATCGCACCACATATATGTACTACCCTTGCTGGATGGATAGATTCCACGCTTTGTCACTGTACTCTAACTCTAAAAATACCAAATGTAAGTTCATTTCTCGTATAAAGGATAGATTCATTCCGGGTCCTAGGACGTCGGAAATAACCCTAAAAAGAGCGTACTACCAAAAAGCGATATTAGTGTCGCGGGGAAGACAGAAATGGGGATCAGGCTGACAGAGCAGTAGATGTTTTTGGGAGTAATTAGAGGGTTAAGGAGGCTATATATAGAACATGATACCGTACCTATACGATAACCATTTTTCGAGTCCATTCATGCGATAGTCATTTCCGAAAGGGAAAGGATTCTGTCTTATGTTTTCCTAGACACTCTTATGGATGGTCTACCGATAAGGTCATGCCTGAATATACATGTACCGCCGCGCGTCTAGACTGGATTATATACATGTAGGCCCATCACCAGTCCAAACCATACATGTATGGTTGGGGTCTAATAAACAAGGATCATGGTCATGCATACATGTAGGTACTCTAGAGTACATATAGTCTATTTCATGCAAGACGTGCGCCCGTAGACGATCAATACATACATGTATCCTAACGGCCAGGTTAATACGTCACTAATATCCCCATACTCTGGTGATATGCACCTTCTCATCGCGCCATGGTGCAGAGTCACCATGTCTCACTCGAGGTCAACAACACCAGTTATAAAGCTTCCAGTCTGTAGGGGATGGGACTTCCTGTCATAATAAACTGCGTAGACATATACAGCTCAGTATTCCAATTCGATAATTAAGAAAATCCTATGTTTACCATCAAAAGTCGAGATTTTCTAGGATACTAGCGAGCATTTCTTGCATTCTCGTGACTAACATCATTTTTACTAGGGCATCAGCCATGCTGATAGCAATTTACTTTAGTACTTGTCGATTCGCGAAAATATTGATAAAGTAGCTGCGAGAAATAAAAAAAAGAAAAATCCCCTGAGCATTGAATCTCGATGGGTAATTGAAAAGATTCCGTGCAAATCATGTCAAATTTCCTTCGCGTAAAGGGTTTTTCTTTGATGCTCCGAGTTTGAGATCACGTTTCCCCATCTTCATCAAAATTACCTCCTCTTCCCCCGCCAACCGCCCTCTCTATTGTCAATTCTGGAACCCAGCCTTTCGGCCTTTCACTTCCTCTAACGATAAATCCACAAACTGCCGTCTCAACCTTTTCGACACATGTTTGCATGACGCCCATCTTCTTAGAAACCTCCTTGCCTAACAAACCTCCTCCTCCTACAGAGGTATCTAAAGCTTCGAACTGCATCCTTAGCTCCCGTATGTCGCGTAGTAGTTTCGAAACATCACCACGCGTGGCAATCATTGTAATCCCAAAGCGCATAATCTCGCCGACCAGGTCAAAGATCCCAAGGATGTAGTCTGCTGGTGTAATTTCTATGAGATTGCGGACGTTGTCACGCACGGAAGCGAGAGGGATGAGGGATCCGGTGAGGAGATAATGATGGAAGGAGAGAGCTTCAATGTACTCTTGGATCCCACCCGAAATTTGTCTAGCGTAACGATGGGCGTTGAGGTCTTGGAGGTCAGGTGCAATCGAGGAGAATAGAGCTTGAATCTGGGAGTGACGGGTCTGGTATTCCTTGTCCAGGGATGCAGGAAGTGGAGCTAGTAGTTTCCGGGCACTGTGTGATTCAAAGCCCAATTCAGCGACCATAGCGGAGGTGGGAATAGTATGAGTAATTGGAATGAGGAGATGTACCGTTGAAGAGTAAAAATCCTGTGATTGTGTTAATTTTTTTTTTTATCTTCTATCAACGCCTTTATTCTTCTTTTCTTGATCTTCTCTCTCTCCGAGGTAAATTCATTGATGGATTCTGTACATTTTCTTGCTGAGCGCAGTGATATCGCGCGAAGCCTTGATAACCCGCTCACGACGGTCATGGTGCTCGTCGAGTTCATCACGAAAGTAGTTGAACATAGCGAGAATTGGATTATTGATATATGCAGCATTGGATGCTCCCTTTGCTGCATGCTGGATTTTTGCAGTCGCCATTCCCCTTCTTGTGAAGTACTTGGTACTTCTGTCAAATTAACTGCGAGTTGAACCGATTGAGTAGACACTGGGAACTCCGCCGCCAACAATAGTACTGTAGGAGTAATAGAAGGTTGATGGTTTTATGACTGGATACTGCGAGTAGGACAGTACGTATTTAGAGTATGAGCGAGGTAGACACGGACCGTTCTCAACGTCATGAAGTTCCCGTTGCTAGTGGGGTGCCCAGAACGCAAGATGCGCTGATATGAGTACTTTGGATACCCCGCCTTGAGCGGCCCATGCAGGCAGCACGCCGTCCTTCTCCATAAAAACCCCCAACCTCAATACTACATGTATCTGGAAAGGACAGATATGCGAATATGTAACGTATAAATGCAAGTCCGTATCTACATGACCCATGCTTACAAGTGTAATTTAAAAAAAGGCCAGAATATTTCCCCAAACTGCCAGTAGGGTATGTATTTGTGTACCTGTAGGTATGTGTCAGGTAGGGACCTCAATTTGATGAGTAGACATCTAGTGCAAATCGAAACGGAAGTTTCTAGGCTGGCGACGGTGGGCATGGGTTTGAGAAGTGAAACATCAGCCGAGTACCTAATTTACCAATTTACCAGGCCCCTTTCCAATCCCCTGTTCAGAATCCCTTTCCTGAATAATCTGGCCACTGTGGTGTGGCCAGCGTGTGGCTTCTCGCTAATGCACCACCAGAAATAATTGTTCATCGCCACGAGAACTTGATGACTCCAGTCAAGACAACAGATAATAGTGGATACAGTAGTAGCGAAGTGCAGTGAAAAAAGCACATTGGAGGGCTGAGGTGGGCAAGCAAGCACCACACGCGTACAGAGTGAAAAATAGATCCAGAGTAGACCCAGATCAGAGTAGAGGTGTAAGAAGTCAGTATTAGTTAGGTGGACTGCAGCAACCTCAAATCACTTTGCATACAACACTTACTCGTAGCTTTATAGCGTTTCCGAACACGACCAATATTGCATGACATACAAAAAGGTGGATTTGGCGCTTTTTCGTATGTCATGCAATATTGGTCGTGTTTGGAAACGCTATAAAGCTACGAGTACACACTTGTAAGTACACACTCTACATACGGTACAAAAGAGAAGTCTAGAGGCTACATCTAAATTCCATTCCATCGTGTTTTGTTTCCCTCCACCCACCAGCGGGTGTAAACATCGCGTCTGTTGCTATTTCAATCCACTTCTGCAGCCTCACCCTCCCCCCCCTTGTGTTTCTGTGCTGTGCTGTGCTCGTTCACTCAACAATACTCTAAAGTACTGTGCTCAATTGTGGTCCGTCCTGGCCGCCCGTCCTTCCCCTCGGCCTCGTCATATCCGTCTATTTCACCTTCCTTCTCCTATATTCATTCTTCCTCCACGATACCTACCACAGCCGCCCACCCAACGGTCACTCTCCCTTCCCTCACTTCCTGTTAGCCCAACCCTTCCACATAGGTACCCTGGCATTTCTACATACAGACAGACATACAGACAGACATATACATATACGGACATACTCATTTTCCCCTTTACTTGGAAAATCTGCACTCCCTGTCGCTTAAACTCCTTCAGAACCTCGAGGAATCCTGATTGATCCTCTCATTATTAATTACTCTTCCTCCTTCTCATCCATTCGCGCGTTACACTCACTACTCCTGAAACTTTCAACTCGCGGCTACCCTACCGGTCCAACGTCGCAACCATAGTTATTGCCCAATCCCGGCGGCGGGGCGGTGTGGAGCTGCTGCCACTATTTTCCCTCCACAAACCTAAAAACCTCTGTACCTTTCCGTCCCGCAGTACTTGAGAGAACACGCGGTAAACACACAAACATCAACACGACTACCCCTCTCTCCCTTCTCGCTCTTCTCTCGCTCTTCTTCCGTCTCCTCTCCCTCCTTTCATCCATAACATTCATTCATCCCTGTGATTATTCATCCACTATCCTTTATCCCAAATTCCAGCAGAGCAGACCTTTCCGTCTGCAGCTCTTTGCTTCCCTCCTTTCTTCCACCGGGAAGTAATAGGGCGTTCCTCAATAAAAGAACACAGTCGCCAGAAAGGATCGAAAAAGCAATATCTTTCATCCCACCGTCCCCTCCCCCGCCAGCCGAGCTCAGAAACAATCCAATAAAATACACGAGAAATTTGTCATAAACTAGGAGGTTTAATAGACAAAAAGAAACAATGGCTTCCCCGGAATCAACACGTACTGGAGGTTCTCGCCCCTCCGGTGCCGGTGTTAAGGGCTTGCTCGCAATGTTCGAAAAATCCAACCCTGCTTCCCCAGCTCCTACGAGTGGCAGCACTGCGGCTGGTACTTCTTCTCGGGATCAGAGTCCTGCTGCCCCTAGGCCTCTTGGTAAGGTCAGGACCTCCTTTGTGGCTGTCACAGGGAACAACAATGGGCTTCTTGGGCTGCAGAAGGTACCAGTCAGTCCCTCAGTAACGAGTCCTACAGTAACATTTCCCGAAGGCCAAAAGCTGTCCGGAGAGGCTTTGGAGGCTTTGGGAAAGGAGCACCCTGCAATTGACAGCAGAGATCAAATTACAGAGGCTCTCAATGGAATGAGGACACCTGATGAGTTGAGTTCCAAAAAGGATTTTGGGATTATAAATGGTGGACGTTTTTCGCAGCCAAAGCAAGAACCAGTTAAGCCTACGGTATTGCTTCCTGCTTTTGAGAAGGTCTCTACAAAGAAGGATGAAACCCCAGTTACGCCAATTGAGCCGGTGTGTGGGTCAAATGAAGATGGGGAGAAAAAGGAAGGTCAGGCGAAGCCTACTAAGGAAGAACCAAAGTCGAAATCTAGTACGGTCAAAGGTGCGCCGGCGCCAAGGTCTCCCACCAAATCAGCCTTCACCAGCAAAAGCACCAAGTCGGTAGCTACTAACAAATCTGGGAAGACCCTCTCTCTCCCTTCATCGAAGTCTAACACTGCATCCCCGCTTCCCTCTCCGGCACTCGCCCCCAAAAGTCCAGCGCGCAACGCCGCATCAAGTTCAAGTTCTTCATCACGAGCGAAATCAACCACAACTACTACGAACACTGCCCCTGCATCTTCAAGGGCCCGCACCCCTGCTGTCGCATCGGCATCGACATCGGCATCGACAGTACCAAAGTCTCGCCCAACTACAGCTGCATCGAAGGCGAAATCGGTAGCAACACAAAAGTCAGAAACAACGAAGCCAGCACGTGAGTCAACAAAGCCTCCCACTGTCCGTAGTTCTGCGTTCGCGTCGACTACAGCATCTGCGGCCAAACTTACGGCGGAGCAAAAGGCTGCGGCAGCCCGCAATGCCAGGGCACCATCATCCGCGTCTGTTCGTAACCGGTCACCACCAGAAGGCTCTGTTGCCATGCGTCGGGGTAATTCCGGAACTGGTTCTTCTAGGCCCGGAAGGAAGGAACAAAGATCGCCTCAGAGACCACAAACCTCAGCTGCGATTAGGAACCCAAATAGAACCAGTGTTGGATCCCTGGCGAGCATTACCCCTGCAGGCGCAGGAGGCGATTTCTTGTCTCGCATGATGAGGCCAACAACCGCTAGTGCTGGTAAAGTTTCAGACAAGAAACCTGCGGTAGGTGCGCCCTCGAAACGCTCAGCGTCTGTAGCCAGCACAAGTCGCAGACGGGAACCATCTTTGCCGCCATCACTAGCCAGGCTGGTGAAGCAGAAGACAGGCGAAAAGAAGACAGAGGTCGCTCAAGACGCTGTCCCGGAGGTGAAGGAGGATATTGCGGAAGCTGCGCAAGAATCCAAGCCCGAGACGACCGAAGACCCGGCAGCTCCTGTGGAAGCCGCGGCTCCTGCGGAGGTGGCTGTTGAGCAAGCTCCAGTAGAGCAAGTTACTGTTGAGCAGGCTTCTGTTGAGAAAGTCCCTGTCGCGATTGAAGTACCTACCACAAAGGATGAGGCCGAGGTGAATGAGGAAGAAGATGAGGAGCAATCACCTACTACCACAACATCATCAACCACCTTGGTGCATGAGGGTGAGGGAAAAGATGGCGAGGAACCAGCGCCATTGGTTAAGGAGTGATAGGAATTTCCTCGGCGAACTATGACTACCCGTATGCACGTAAGATTTTTCAATGTGCACTGCACTAGTCTATTGTATGAGCAGATTGTGGGATTTTATTATTTTCTTCTCTTCCTTTGTCTCGAGTTCTTTTATTCTCTACTTTCCACTTCTTCTGTGCTATGGTTATTTAAGATTACCCTTACTATTTTTAAAGAGCGTTGACTAGGTGTTTTTATTTGTTTTGTTTGCTGGAGCCAACGGGGGTCAGAGATGTTTCGGGTGGGGAACGTTTGCCTTTTATATCTATATAACATTTTTTTTTATCTTTTTGATTTCGACCTCGAGAATGTATTAAGTTTCATCTGTATCTTTTTCTTGCTTCTATTCGACTAAAGCAGTAAGCATATATCCAATCTGGGGTTTATTTACGAAGCGTGTGGCGGTTTTTATTTTTATCATTCTTGATATCTTATGTTGGAGGAGAGTATAGAGTAAGGGAGGAATGTTGATCAAGACGATGCGTTAGGGTATTTTCATTCCGTTTTTCTATTCATTAGGGCTTGGTTTTTCATCTCAGTATTATCTACTTGTAATAATTTTTTAAGTCCATGTTGCCCATGTCCTAGCCTCGGCAGATTTTCTTTGTCATGACTTCCGTATCCCATATGCATGTATTACCTTTCGTATGTTTTTTTAATGGGTTAGGGGGCATCCGCTGGGTTTTTGGGCAATTTCCTTTGTATTTGACAATGCCCGTCTTTCTACTGTTTTGAGTTGTAGGATCTCTTGGGGATTTGTCTTTACTTGTAGTGTACAGTAGGAAAGATATTCACAATTGATACTATTCCATTAAAGTAATGTGTACATGTAATATTTGATATTTACATGTAGTACACATTGCCCAACAAGTGATCATACCCTCCATGAGCGCATTCGTAAGTATCCAGAGAATCATGAGGACAAACATAAGGACCTACGAAGATTGGTTGAACCCCCAATAAAAGTCTTCAGAGTATTAGAGTATATAAGATGTTTGATTGGTTGGTTGGCTTGTATATACCTACATGTAGGTACTGTTCATACTTTCGCGGTTAGAGATGGTATGAGCAGTGTGGGCCCTTGTTCGCCAAGCGTCCTTAAGAAGAGAAGCAAAACAAACAACAACAACAACAAAGACACCAACTCTTTGTCTATGAAAAGCCCTCCCCATCTTCTATGCCTGCTCTCTGTCTGTCTGCAATACCCAGAGAGACATAACTCCAGAGTGAGTTGAGTGATTGGGCGAGTGAGGGAGAGAGTCGAGTCTGTCCCCTGTTCAAACCTATTGTCTTTCTGCACCATCCCCATCTTCCATACAATCTCTTTATCCACAGACATCCAACTCAACCCATCCCACTTCCGCTACCCAGCACCCTCACTGGTCCGTCCCTCGCCTCCTACCGCCCACTCCCTTCCCAAAGAGACAATTGCTGCTTTTCGGTTGCTTGCTGTAATGTCCGAGTAAAATTTGTTAGCCTCAACTACAGCCGACTCCTCCAACCACTTCCCCTCCAGTCTCACTTGGTAGTCACGGTACAACGCGAGCTCCAAACGTGTGAACGCACACTTGTGCATTAACAACCAACATCAACAAAAACGTCAACAATAACATCCACCTTCTTCATCATAACAATAAATATCAAGACGCACGCATTAACAATCGGCCATAATGGCTTATTTTGACGAGACAGATTATCCGTCTGGCCCTGTTATGGCTGACCCTGATAACGACCGATTTCGGTTGGGGCGTGAGCTCGCGCGTGACTTCCAGTCCAATTCGTTCTCTTCGTCTTCTCATGGTAGTGGTCGTCACAACAACGATGACAGCGGCACGCTCGATTCGTTCGACATTTCAAACGACGCGCAAGGGATGTCCACTCGCAAAATCGACATGCTTCAACAAACACCAACAATAAACACCCAACTGCTGAACCAATTTCCCGACTTTTCGATGGCTGGAAACGATATAACCGAAGACAGCATGGAGGTTGGACGTGGAGCTAACAGAAATAATAATAATAAAGCCGGATTAGATGATAGCCTTCGGTCAATCGACTTTTCATCTCACCATCCCTTCTCGATCGGTGGAAGCACTCGAAAGTCGGGTGGGAAACTTTTCTCCAATGTGCCCGCCGAGCGAAAAAACAGCTCCGGAAGTGCGCACTCAGATGAGCTTCGAGGCTCAATTCAAACCGCTGGTAACAAAGGCAAAGAGGTTGAGGCGCGAACAGGCGCGGCCTCGAATGGGCAGAGACTAGGAAGCATGATTAACTTTGATCTGTCTCAGCTGGACGTTTCGACACCACAAAACAATAGACGGACGAAGACAAGTGGAGTAAAGGTTGGAGATTTTGTATCCAGCAGCAGCGGCGGCTCACAATCGCGCTTCCCCGGTATCCAACGAACCCTCGAACGTGACGCTGAAGGATCCGGTTCCGATGCCGGCAGCATTAAACGTCGAGGTGGTTTCGGAAATGCGCGTTTCGGGGGTTCCCCCAAGCCCCGACAAACTAAGGCAACTACGAAGGAGAAAGGTGTCGCCCGTATCCCGGAAACAAACGGAAATGACCTCACAGACGATCTTCCTGCAATGATTGCTAAGAGTCGAAAACAACCAGCAGCGAAAATCCCCCAGAACTTCAAGTCTACAGATGCGTTCTTGCATGAGCTTGGTCTGGAAGGTAACACAACATCTACGGATGTAAAAAGTAAGCTTCAACAGCTCAAGAACTATAATCCGGGCAAACGAGACAACATAACTGCGGGAATTACACAGCAATCTTTCATGCTTCCGGAAATGTCGGACTTGTCAGAGCTTATCTCTGGTTATCCTGGAGACGCAACTAGAATGTCAATGAAGAGGGGACCGTTCGGCAATACCAAGGACCATAGGGCTATCGACTCTATCCCAATACCCCACGATGAGCGTGCAATCTTAATGGCGATGAGACTTCTCCAGGAGAAAGTCGCGAAGTTGGAAGAATCTAAGGCAGAGGCTGAACATCGTTGCATGAGACTCGAGACTGAGCTCCGAAGGAGTGAGACACGCACTCAAATGGAACGACAGAAGTCAAGGGCAGTTGGGGAGAATCTTGAGCGAAAGCGCAGCGGCGATAGCGCTTTTGGTGGTAGTGATGATGGTGATTCGCAGGAGAGAATGAGGGAGAAAGCCAAATTAGAGCTTCAAATGGAGAAACTCAGTATGTTCAATTGGGTTGGTTCCGCTTCTTAAGCAGATACTAACGTTCTTTCGCTGTAGAACTTGAAAGCGCAGTCAATAGCCTCCACACACAGCTTGATAGGTCTACACGAGACCTCGAGACCGCCAAAATTGCACTGAAGCACATGCAGGAGGAGCGCAACCACGCTGTCAATTCTGTGGCAATGGCAATCGCTAATAACGAAGACCTCAAAAACACCATACTAGAGCTCCAGACAGAAATTCAGAGACTACGCCAAGAAATTCTTGAGCAAAGTAAGCTGCTCGGGCTGGAACGTGAGGAATGGAAAGAGCGAGAAGACCGTCTGAGACGAAAAGCCAAGGTAGCCAAGGAGGCTGCAATGAACGCAGAGGATGTGATGAATGAGGCCGCAAAGCGCGATGCGATCACCGCTGCGGCGGCAGAGAAGGCAGAGAGGGAAGCCGCAAAGGCAGGAAGGAAGGAGCAGCGCGCCAGGGAGAAGGAGGCAGAAAGGGAGGCAGAAAGGGAGCAAGAACGACTTGCAATGGAGTCACATGCAAGAAGGCAGAAAGAAGCAGATGACAAGAGGGAGCAGGAACGGGTTGTTGAGCAGCAAAAGAAACTCGACAACTTGATCAAACAGCAACTCAGGGAACTTCGCCCAGATATTCCTTTCGAGGCATTAAGAGTCAATCAGGCATTAGTGGAATCTAACAGGCTGCTGGGCAAAGAACGGCCATTTACTCTGCCCAAAAGATCAAAAAATGTGACTATCGATAAAGCAGAAGATAGGGGCGTACTTGGTGGTGTATCCGTAGAGAGGGACGTTGAGAAAGGGAAGAATCTTGAAAAAATGATTGCTGTAGATGATACTGTTATGTCTATTTCTGTAAGTCCACCATGCCCAAATCTCCCGAATATTTCATATACAACTAACACATGAGTAAACTAGCCCGAGGATATTAGAAGAATAGCAAAGAATATCAATGAAGAGAGGAGAAAAAGAAAGGCAGCCGCCGCCAATGCCAATACCGCCATTCTCGAGGTCATAGCGACAGAGGATGCCCGATCCAAGGAGCAAAAACGGCCGAAGTCTAGGACATCTACTAAGAAGCCAATATTGATAAAAGTTTCGCATCAAACTGAATCTGGCGAGCCTTCTGAGCCCGGCAAAGCACCCAAGTTAGTCAGGATAGAACGATTTAGTAAGGGCAAAGAGGTCGAGAAACCAATGGTTTCCCCAATTATTTCACCACACCCAGAGCCTTCCAAGGTGCCCCTATCTGATCCCGTATCACAGGCGAAAGCACAGATACCGGCCAAGAAAACAAGACTCATCAAGAAAGTGGTTTACTATTATGATGAGGATTTGACAATGAATGTCCCAGTTGAAGAAGAGGTTGAGGAGGAGTATGAGGATGAAGGTGTCCTGGCTGAAGAAATCGCAAAGCAAAACATGGAGGAAAATGAGTCGACGTCTGAGTTTGAAGAAGGTTTGATCAAAAACCCTCTTGCGCCTCCTCCAATTCCAGCGAAGATCCCGCTTGATGCTCCAGAGACACCTGCCGAAGACGTCACTATTCTCCCGGAACGTGTTCAGAAAGTAGTCAACCGTCTGGCTGCCCACGACCCAGACCAATGCACTGTTTGCCATCGCGAGAACAAACTTCGAACTAAAGAAGAAGAACAACGGAATGCAAACCCACTTGCTGATATCGATAACTCCATGGCCATCCCCGCTCCTGTGCTTGAGCTTGCTTCAAAGAAAAAGGCTGCTATTAAAGCCCATGATGGATATGAAGAAGAGCCAACTCCAAGACCTTCGCAGGCTCCTCGAAGACAACTTTCAAAAGTTGTTAGGCAGCTTCAAGATGAGTTCTCTCATCTCAAACTGTAAGACACTCCCCACATTTCTTTCTATTGCCGTGATACTAAAATACCTCATCTCATAGGAACTACCAAGAAAAGGCGGATGAATTTATGAATCTGGACCCCACCATCGGCAAGAAGCGTAGAAAGATGCTTACCAACGAGATGAATGAGCTTGTTGCCGACATGGACTACAAATGCGACCAAATCTACGCCCTCTACGATGTCAATGAAGAGTTTGTCAGAGGGTCCGATTACGATGAGGAAGAGGACCTTCGAGTCGGCAATGATGACGAGCGTGAATCCGACCGTGGCAGAGCCGAAACGGATGACGAGGACGAGTACGATATGACAGGGTTCACAATTCCTGAGATGTCAGCAATCGAAGATTCCAGTGAAGCCAGCGATGATGAAGAGGAGGGGGCTCGCCGATAAGAAAAAGGCATAAAATGAAATGGCATTGGTTGCGTATGCGTATTGAATATTACTTGGAGTTGTATTGTTATTGTTTTGAGGCACTCGGTTTTGGGTTTCTGGAGTTGTTTATGAGCCTTCTTCAATTCTCGTTTTTCACCCCCTTCTTTGTATTTTTAAACCCCTATGTCAGTGTTCCTGTTTTTTGACATGCATATTACTTGCATAGTTCCAACAGTCATTGGTGCAATTTCTTTTGTCTTTCTTTAATGCCAACTAGCGAGAAACTATCATGAAGTTGGTCGGTGGGTCTTGTCATTATTATTATTCTTTCTATCCCTTAATCATTCTTGGGTGTAGATTAAACAGTCATGCTCTTCTTTGATTCTTGTAAATAGTGGGCTTGAGTTATAAATTTTGATCAGAAAGAAGTTTGGATGAAGTGCAGAAAGCTAGAGTTAACTAAAGAATTCCATTGTGATAGTTTGCGATGAGCGTGACAGGAGAACTGTCCGGAGGAGTGCCTTTGTTCTTGGAGACACGCGGGGGTGGATTGCTCTCAACAATATGTAGGGCACGGTGCAGTCTTACCACAGGCGTAAATTAAGGTTATCTATATAGCTCAAAGATATTCCCCTTTCATGTCTAAATCCTGAGGTCAAGTGTTCACACGACAAGTTCACGTTCGCAGTATTTTACTGTATTATTGATTCAAGGTATGTATCTAACCAGAGTGATTTGGTATGATGATGATCTACTCAGCCTGAAACATGCACACGGCATTCCTCTCTTCCAGACTCATTATTTGGCGTGTATTCCGGTGAGTTTGCATAGCTAATTGCATAGCCGGAATTCAAGTTCGGGATTGTCTTTCGTGGCACCCCTCGCATTGACCACTTGTTGGCTTGATGATGAGTCAGCACACATCTGTCACTCGGCAGCAACGCGTTGACCAAACGTCGCATCCCACTCCCTTTGACATGAGCTAAAGATAACACGCGTTTTGAAATTCCCCGTCTTTACCGCCAATTAAAAAATCGCAAGATGGAGCCCGGGTGGAGTATGCCTCTAACTCTCTATTCCTTCCTCTATCTCTCCTCCTGCTAACCCAGAACCCAGGGGAAAGAAGAAATCTGGAGCGACTAATGAGACAAAGAGGAGCTGGGTAAGTTTTTTAGTTCAGGAATGACCTTTAGCCCGCCTCTCAACAAGTCGCAGCGGAATAATTCTAATGGTTTACGAATAGACGTCCAGTTCTATCTGATGGCTTTGTAATACGACCCGTCGGGGGTGTCTCCACTGCCTTGGTAGGAGAGGCAGTACCCCCTCCCGCACCCCCGAAAGCCACTTCACCACCAACAGGCCAAGTCCCGCCGCGACGGACAAGCCCTCGGACAAACCCACCATTATCGGACCCAGCCGGAGCAGCTCGCGGAGTAATAAGCCCTTCTCCACTCCAAGAAGAAGCTCCCGTTCCCCTCGATAAGCCAGATGTAACGCGCAAATCACCGCCGCGCAATTCACCGCCCCGCGGTAGAACACCGGTATCATCTGATGCGCCGGCGCTACCAATTATTACCACTACTCGGACATCAGCTGTGGCAGCAGTCACGCCAATTGCACGCGGGAAGAGAACCAGGCAGCCAAGTCCTGATAAATTCCTTACCACTCCCGAGGCCGATGGGATTACAAAGCGGCGCCTCAATGCAGCTGCGGAGAGGCGGCAGGAGAAGCTTGCTATGAGGCAGAGGGGTGCTGGGTGAGTTGCCTGGTACTTAACGAGCTAAAGCGTGTGTTTGTGCTGACCAGAAATAGAACGCGTAAAGTCGCAGATATCGGGTTCACAATCCAGCCACTGCAACCAGTTACAAAAATTACAGCTGTCAGGGAGAAGGAAAGCGTCGAGGCCGAAAAAGAATTGGTCGAAGAGGTAGAGGCACAGGTGCAGAAACAAGTGTTGATGGAAATTGACGGATTAGGGGACTCGGCATATGAAGGGGGAGAAGCTGACGCGGAAGAGGGAGAGGAAGATAAGCAGAATGAGGCGGGAGGGGAATCAGAACCAGAGAACGAACAACAGGAGATAACGGAAGATCAAACAATTGGAATGGTCATTGAAGAGCCGACACAAGAAGCGGATGGATCAATGATCCAGCAGATAGTACCAGGAGATGGTGAGAGTGACGCTCTTGTAGTCCCTGTAATGAGTCCGGGGAGCCGAAATAAACGGAGGAAGGTCATTCTAGAAGGTCAGGGTCAACCTGAGCAAATCGAAGACGAGCTCCAGCCATTTAAAAACATGGCGCATGATCCGGTTGAAGAAGTGGGGAAAGAAACACCTTCGGAAACAGGGCCAAAACGGAAAAGACAGCTTATTGGTAAGAAACCAGCACCTCCACGAGTTCCTGTCGATGAGGAAGACGACGAGGAGGAGGAGGGGGGGGGGGGGGGGAAGAAGAGGGGGAGGCAAATGGGCTGGGCCAGGAGCAGCAACTCGAACCCAGCGACCTATCCGACTCTGGGGGGGAAGCCGATTCAGATGTAGAATCTCTCTCCAAATCTCGCAAGAACTCCTCTACCCAGCCACAGAAACAGCCCAAACCAAAACAATCCAAGCCCCGCCCACCCGGGAAGAGGGCGAAACCCAAACATACCCAGTTATCGTTCACCGCCTATCAAAGTCAGCCTCGTATGCACTACCCCCCGGGTCCAATCGTGGTGGTGTAAACCCCGTCGATGTGATCAACCAGGTGGCTGGAGAAATTCTAGACAAATACTGGGAAAAGTATGCCAAAAGTAACCTCGAGAAAAGGACTATTGCTGCGTTCAAAGAAGAGTTCAGTTGCAGACTTCTTGAAGTTACCGATGAGCTCGAGAGGTATATTAGCCTTACTATGAGAGTGAGGCAGGCACAGAAGAGAAAAGCACAACTGGTGGCCGAATTGTTGGAAACCAAGAGGCAGAGGGGTAAGGTTGCGGTGAAGATGGATGATGTGAGGAAGGCACATGAGATGGCCGCAAAGAGTGCTGAGGTATCTTAAAAAGACCTTTCCCACGAAATATATATATTTAGCTAACTCGCGGATAGACTCAAAACCATATCTCGCAAACCTTCGCGGACGTAACCCACACCATCGAACGAGGAAAGGCACGAGAACCGGGTGAACTAGAGGAAGGGATGGAGGGCCTAGAAGCCATGATCAAAACAGTTGCGGCCGCAGTGACGGGTGGTGGAAGCGACGGGACGGGGACATTGGCTACAGTGGTGGAGTTTAATAGGTTCTTGGAGAGAGCCGAGGCCGTGTTAAGAGAGAGGAGATATTAGTTAGTCGAAGATGTAAATTTATTTCCTTAGGAGTTTGGCTGGGCGGTGTTATGGCGTGCATGATTATATATTTGTATTTTTATCAGCCGAAGTAATTACAAGACTTGTAGTTCTAAGTAGAGGTTTGTTTGATAGCGGGCAAGAGAGGGGATTATATATATAGATGTATACTATAATATAACCTCGGGATTTAAATAATGTTACCAGGGAAACCCGTAGACATGTGTGTGCGTGTTTGAGCGATATAAAATTCCAAACGGAAGAACACAACAGTTGAAAACTGAGCACGAGTGATACATCATGATCCAATCGATTACGCTATATACATGTTCAGTAGGTTTTGACTGATGGAAAGTTGATACGCTCTTCGCCACACAGTGTAGATATAATCTTTTGGTGGGATGTCTATATATCTGCCTTATAGTATATTCCAACTCAATTCCCTTGGATCAGCGCACTCTTTTGATCATGGGTAGGAATTGCACTACTTGGCCATAAACGATAATATAACTCTGGGAACTATATAATGTTTACTGGCCTCCTCCTCCTCTTCGGCCGGGATTCAACGGGGCTCGTCATCCTCATATCCTACATGAAATTCCTACCCCTGCATGGCAACAACCACATAGCTGCGCTGCCTCTAGCTATACACAGTAAAATTCTTCTAACAATCCGGTCCATCTGTCGGCCCCTAGAGACCTTTTACTCATAGTCATCAGCTCACTAGCGTTAGAAACGACATCCTTACAGTTTCCGGCAAGATAAATGCGGAAGCGGATCTCTCGTGGCCGAAGATTTTTCTTCATTTAACTATTCATTTAATGTCATAAGAAAACAATCAACTGGTGACACTGGGAATACTACTACTCAAATATTAACTATATAAACAAACCAAGCCAACTAAACCCTACAGATACCCTCGCGGTCCCATCTCTCCGCACCCACACAAGGGTAGCACATAAAGACATCCTGCGGGTCCCACTCCTTCTTCACCGCCCCCAACCTCTCATAGTTATCCCCCCAGAATATCTTCTGCCAGTCTTCATCGTTTGGATCTGCCTCGTTCAGATACGCGCCCATATCCGGCTCCAACGCCTTCACCATCCCCATCTCCACGTTCGTGATGTTCTTTGTAATGGCCTCCTGTGCTGCCACTGGCGTGTCGTCATACCATCCCCGATGGAACGTCAGATGCATGATCGCCCGGCGCCATGCTGGGTTGATCGCGCTGTCGATGTGTGCATTCTGTGCAACCTTTCCACCAGCCACCTGGTGCCCCGTGAATTCTGAGCCCTGGTTCGGCGCGAGCGCGCGCAGCACATGTACGAGCTTCTCGGGCCCGGTCTCTGAGTCCATGAAGGTGCGGGAGATGAGACGGGAGCCGAGAACGGCGTTGTAGCCGGCAAGCTCGGTGCCAGTAAGGCGGGAGTACATAAATGTTGCTGCGCTAGGGAGGAGGAGGGACTGGAATACTGTTTCGGAGGTGTTCGATTTGCAGGCTGAGACAAGAGGTGCGTATATGGCGCTCACTGCTGATGTGTTTGTCTGGTTGAGGAAGAAGTTTGTCAACTTGAAATTTGGCTGTGGGGGGTTGTTGAACATGAAATGATAACCAGAGCCACCGGCATCACTAATGGCGGGGACGTAGTTGTAGAAGTCTGTGAGGAAGTTGTAGTACTCATCGGCGGGCGCGGTGAAATTATACAGCGCTATGACCATGGGGACGTCTGGAAATGTCCGGAGCGTGACACTGGTTACGACGCCGAATGTACCGCCGCCGCCGCCTCGGAGGGCCCAGTAGAGGTCAGTGTTCTGGTATTCGTTCGCAATGACATGAGACCCCTGCGAGAAATGAAATTGTTAGTAAGGATTAACAGAAACCTACTAAACGATCATTGTCTTAAGGTATTGAAAAAACAGGCAAAACAATCATTGACATGGGATTTAGGGGTTAGCACAACTTACATCCGCAACAACAACCCTAAACTCCAACGCATTATCGCTGCCCATTCCCTGCCACGGCCCAAATGCTGAGTGTCCGCCACCCTGGATATACCCGCCTGCGGCACCTACGGTACTCGCAAACCCAGCAACAAAGGTCCGGTTACCTTCCATGGCCGCTTTGTACAGCTCTCGCAACTGCACTCCTGCGCCAATTGTCACCGCTGACTCACCCTTCTTTTCGGGGCTACACCCTGCAGGTCGGAAATCATCAGTAAGTTTAATGCTCTTCATAGCATGCGTCCAGATTTGCAACGACCCCTTCGCCGCTGATCGTCCTAGGAAATCATGCCCGGTATTCTTGATCGACAGCCGCAAGTTGTGCGTACGCGCAAAGTTGACACCCGTCTGGATATCCTCGGGGGTCGTGGCAGCAATGGAGTAGACTGGTATACGGCCTTGTCCGCATGTGCTGTTGCGCTGTGTGGTAATGTAACACGTTTCGTTGCGGGTTACCTCCCAGTTGACTCCGACCATGCCGCCTATATATATATTCTCAATTATCACACTCAATTGCACTTATGGGACTATTAGTATAGCATACCGGGCCTATCACCGCGCCAACTTGAGGAGCTCCAGTTTGTTGTAGCATCGGCGCAGGCGGCTGCGTCGTATGTGGGGTCGTGACAAACAGAGCCGACAGGGTGGGCGGCAAGGAGTTTGCCAGAGACGGTCTGGTTTAGAGCGGTCCATTCAGAGGAAGTGGGCCAGCATGGGGAAGATGGAAGACAGCGGCATTGAGGGCTTGAGGTGGTGGTTATTGCTGTCTGTAATAGGAAGGTAGAAGTTATGAGGGTTTGGAAGATGGGACGCATCGTGAAAGATTTATAACCAGATTAACCTGTATAGCAGTACTCGGACGGTACTAACTACTGACTACTGACTTCTCAAGATTGTTCCTGTCGACATGCTGATATTTATACTCATGAGCACTTACTTTAGTCTTGTATAGACGTAAAAGTTCAGCTGAGAATACATAGTCTAGGTTATGTCTTATAATCGACCAATGGAGACATGAAATCCGAAAATCATTAGTACTGTTGGCCCAGTTCAGTACTCCAAACTCGCGGCTGAGAACCAGGCAAGAGAGGAAATAGCACCGATCTTCAATTGCAACCCGAGGAGAGCCGTGCATTGATCTGAGACAATTAACAACAAGAAAGACAGGGATATAGCTATTCTGCATGGGCCATGAAGATCACGGCGATATGGTATCGTGGGATTGATAAGTGACGTACATACCTTGTCTAAGACGGCCGCGGGAACAGGGCTAATACGAGACGGGGGGTATACGTATTGTGGCATTGTTGAAGATAATATAGAGTAGCTACGACTAATTCTACAGCTAGAAGACTAAACATGTTTATATGTCATCCCAGATCATTCGCAAGAGTCATACGTATGTGTCGTTGTGTTGCCTCAGAGCATGTACTCTAGGTAGGTATTGTATCACACAACCAACAGGTACAATACGTAGACCATGTAGGTACATATATTTATGCCATAGCTGCTGGGGTACCTGAGCTGCATTCTGTTGTAGCTCCCACCACCACAGAAGCAAAATATCAAACCACCCCAATACGAAGCGCAGTAGACCCCCATTACCCGCTCCACCAACCACTTCCACCCATCGACCCCTCCACCCATGGCCACCTTCGGCACCACCATCGAGTTAAGCTTAACCAAACTTCGGTTCCGTACCAAACCGAGGCCTCCGTACCGTATCCACTTACAAGTTACCGGTACGAGCCCCCGGTCGCTCCGGCTACGTTGCACGAGAACACAGGTTGCGCTGTTCCGTCGAATCGGCTATGATGGATAGCAACCTACTCTACTGATGGACTAGTCCTGCATATGCACAAAAAGCAAGGTAGGTTTCTGTTCCTGAAAGAACCTTTATTCGTTCGCTGTTTTTCCCTTCACTTCACTATGGACGATCTCTGGGGCAGATAACTGGGTAGTGGTCAGCCTTGTAAGTGCGGAGATCTCGACGGAAGAGTTTTCCAGGGTTTGAAAATTCGGATGGGTTGGAAAGTGGTGATACATAGAATGGTGGTGATCATGACATAACACAAAGAGGCGCGGTTCTAATACGGGCCCGGGGTAAAGTCGGCTATGTAATTTGTTACGGTGTTATAATAGTAAGTATTTATGTACTTTCTTCTAGTGGTTTGGGGTTTTGTGTATAAGAATGATCATTTCTAGAGCGGGAATGATACAAGGCCAGAAATCACGTTTAATCATGGTTCGTCACTCGGGAATTAATAATAGAGTGGAGCAAATGCAGGCTTGGCAGACTTGCTAAAACCCGATACTTGAATCTCAGCTCTCTGAAGCAGAAGCCTCGGCAAATAAATCTCCGACCCGCCGAAAGCTACTCAGGGTAAAAAGTTTTGGATTGAAGTCAAAATGCCTCTACTAAGGACCCCCGATAAAAACGCAGATCACAGTGCTTAATGCAGGACATCGAATATTGTGTAGCATCAAGAGCGTTCTCTATACCATCCGGCAATAAGGAAAGCAGCCTCGAGAGCTTGCTTGTTATTGAGTCTAGGATCGCAATAAGTAGTATAGTTCAAAGAGAGATCTTCATCCGTGAGACACTCAGAGCCACCAACACACTCGGTAACGGCGTCCTAAAAGTTGGGAAAGAGTTTCATGAGTATGTCAATTTAATAGAATAAGAAGGTGTGGGCTCGGCCTTACTCCGGTTAGTTCGAGGTGTACACCACCAAGGTGAGTACCATGTTCCTTATGGATGGCATGGGCGGCAGAAAGCTCTGCCATTATAGACGAGAATTGGCGAGTCTTTACTCCGATAGTTGATGAATGAGTGTTTCTGGTAGCATGTTAGTATGAGGGTTGAAATATTATAAAAGTCAAGGAAATTAATACCCATGCATGGGATCGCATTGCCTAGGAGAATTAGCAGACCATTGTTTGGTTGGGACTTAAAGAGTACTGACCAAATAACGACATGTCCTGAGCCCTGAATACCCTTGATATGCCCTGGCAATAGGTCGTGAATTTTATCTTTTCCATATCTGGTAATTAGAGTCACTTTGCCAATCTCCTTGCTAGGGTTGACAATATCAAGCAAAGCAACAAGCTCATCATTTTTCATTGTAGGGCCGACCTTGATACCAATGGGATTCTCGATACCGCGGAAATACTCAACATGAGAACCATCAAGCTGTCTAGTGCGATCTCCAATCCAGATAAAATGAGCGGATGTATTGAACCATTTATTCTTCCCATCCACAGGATCCTTCAGAGATCTAGTCAAGCTCTGCTCATACTCAAGGTGGAGTCCTTCGTGTGAGGTATACAAATCAACGGTTCCGAGACTGTGTGCTCTGTCTGCTCCGATAGTGGTCATAAAACGTATAGTCTCAGTGATTGAGTCTACGATTTTCTGATACAGCTGCTTAGTCTGGTCGTTTTGAACATGGTTAAGGGTCCATTCAAAAGGACGGTGTAGATCAGCAAAGCCAGAAGCCAATTGGGCGCGGACGTAGTTCAGGGTAGCCGCGGAATGAAAATAAGCGCTATCATAGTAAGCAGGGAAATTTTAAAGAATTGATCGTGATTCAAGAACTTACGTTACTAGACGCTCTGGATTAGGAGTCCTGTCTGCTGGGTCAAACCCATTAATATTATCACCACGGAAAGATGGTATCTCTTTCCCATCAACTACCTCGGTCATGCTAGATCTCGGCCTTTCCAGGCCATCAGAGGCTGTCGGTGATAAGAAATAGATGATAGTAACCTACTTGGCGAACTGTCCAGCCATTCTGGCAATGCGTACCACGGGGATATTACCACCTAAAAGGATAAGAATCTTTGCGCATTTTCGCAAGGTAGCAGACATACCCCATATCAATACCAAACTCATCTGAAGGAGAAGTTTAATCTTAGAATCAATTGGTCCCTAGGCAGTGTCAGTCAATTTAATATATATATGAAGCGAATTGTGAGGGGCGCCCATACATCCGAGCAATAATCAAATAATTCGGCGCAATCGCCTGCCAATGAACTTAGCAACTGGTAGTTTCAGATTTACTGCATCAAGAGATTACCTCCTTGCAAAAGGAACGCTTTGCCAAGAGCAACTTCTTTCAACGAATTACGTAGTTTCACGATCTAAATTTTCAGTTAGTTTATTGCGATACCATTGTTAGCGCCTCCAATTTACCTCCGATGGTGTCACAAGGGGAGGTAAAGATTCCAGCTTTTGAAGGGCTTTCTCGACAGCTTTTTGGTTGTCGTAGGTAACGTTCTGCTTCATTGGCTTTGACTGCCAGGCTAGTAGAAGAACGATGGTTAGTATATCACATAAGGGTTTCGGTAACCTGGGCTAAGGGTCCAACTCACAAGATGGACTCCAAACATTACTGTAATTTGCAACTATGCTACTAATACTGGCGTCAATATTGGACGATCTCAGAGCAGCTGCGCTTCTGGCAGCCTGGCTAAGAGGTAGTTCGACAGGGGGACTGGTCATTTTGCTATCTTAAAAGTGATCTAAGACCTGTAGTTGATCGGGATGGCGTTTGTGTGGAGTGGACAAGAGGCGGGGTACGGTTGATATTTTCATGCAGGTCCCCGCTGCCAATCTGGCTAGAATACAAACATCGTAGTGGGCTGCAACCCCCGCTACCAGATGTGGAAATTCTCAACATCAGAGTTGAGAACAAGAATATCGAAAATTCATCCCATATACGATACAGGACATCGCAAATCCCCCACAAAAACTCTGTGCAATGACCGAACCCGAAGAACGCGTCGTTCCCTCCAATGCTGAAGATGCAGCCCGCTTCAAGGCTATGGAGTCCATGGAAAGTACAAGTGACGATGCTGCGGTCAACAATGAGTCGGCTGAGGCCCTCGGAAAAGCCATGCAAGATCTCAGCGTTACAAAAGCCAATACTGCAAAGCCGGCTCCTGTCGCTTCAACGAAAGTAAATGCCGCAGATGTGGCTCTTATTGTCGAGGAGATGGAGGTAAAATTTACAATACTACAATTCCGACAGCTTCTGTCAACTTTACTCATTTCTTCCTCCTACAGGTGACCAAGGCAAGGGCAACAGATGCTTTAAGATCTTGTGAAGGAAACGTTGTGGAGGCTTTGCGTATATTTGTCTACGCGAAATAAAATTTCACAGGTACAATTTAATTACCATCCATGTTTGACAGACAAATGCCCTCTGACTAATCAACAGATACAGACTTGTTCTTTCAAATGGATATATAACATCTGTATTCTTCAGCCGACTTAAAAATAAATGACCACTCATTTAATAGTTATGCAAACATCATAAACATTTTATCGCTTGAACGATTGACTTCATAGCATCGTCACCAACACCATTCCCCCTCAGAATCCAAGCTAAATCACTTTGCAAACCTAAAGGAATGTAAGTACCAGCACGGGCTGAATCCAAACTATCCTTCAAACGCGAAGTGTGTTCAAAGGTCTTCGCAGCCTCTTCTGCTCTGTCAACGATGCGCTTATTGATACCACACATGGCTGCGCAATGCTGAGTTGGGGGAACAAAGTCAGTAAATTGAGTGCATAGTCGAGAAAACAATCAACTTACCATTCCAAAAGAACCTTCAGCAACACCCTTCTCCAATTTATATAAAAAAGTAATATTTCTATTTTCTTCATCCACGTGGATTTGCATACGCCTGGCCTCGATCTCAGGATGATGGGAAAACTCGGATGCCAGTGAATGATAATGAGTTGCAAAGTACCCAATGCAGCCCATATGAGTTGCGACGTGATGAAGTACAGCCTGTGCGACAGCAACACCATCATATGAGGACGTACCACGTCCGAGTTCATCAAGAATGACTAGGGAACGTGGTGTAGCTTCCGAAAGTATTTTCTTCGTCTCTGCTAGTTCAACGAAGAACGTACTTTGAGCTGCAAAAATATTGTCATTTGCCCCTAGGCGACTCATGATACGATCCACAGGTGTGAGCCTTGCGGATTTACAAGGAACATAACATCCAATTTGGGCCATTATCACACCGACACACGTCTGCAGCAGATTATTAGTTGTGACATATTCTTCAAAGGGAGATTGACGTACCATTCTGAGGACTGTAGATTTTCCAGCTGCGTTTGCTCCGGTCAGGAGGGTTATATTAGGATTTTCTCCTCCTAATTGTATATCGTTGGGGATGAAATCCGTGACACTGAATACATTAGTTGGCTTATACTCAAATTCGGCATGAGACCATACCTAGAAATCATAGTAGGATGACGAAGTTCTTCAAAGTCCAGAACACTTCGCTTTGTATCAACAAAAATAGGCCTGCAGCTTAAGTCGCCAAGATCGGCAGACGACCTGGCGAGGCTGATCAGACAATCCAAGTAGGCAATAATCTTCACAGCACTGAGCCATTTCGAATAATCTACGTCGAATCTTGCAAAGAAGCGGGCTGCAACACCTTCGACGATTTGTGCATGGATTTCCTGCGCCTCTCGGAGAGATCTCACAAGCTTTCTAGTTTCGGGGAAATAGAAGCGCTTGATTTTTTGAGTTGCAGACATTTGGTCCCAATTCTTCGGAACACTTTTCCAATATTTTGAGGGTACTTCGACGAGGTAGATTTCTTTACCAATATCCGCAAATTTGAGTTCCTTGCACCTAAAGGACTGTCAGAGTTTTCTTTTGCTTTGGACGTTATAGCTTTGCTTACTTCAGTTTAACACTGTACTCTTTCAATACCGCATGAAGCTCGCTAATGATACCCTCAACAGTGCCCTGAGACTCATCAAAATCGAGCTCTACGCCTCTTTCAGGCACTAGAACACCCACAGTCCTAACTTTCTCGCGGTCAAAGGCAGCTTCCCAAGGCTGCAGACATTGCTTCAGATCAGGCATGCTAGAAATCAACATTCCAATCAATCCTTCCCCTTCACCGTGTGCCTGAATGTCTTCCATGGCGTCACGGATTTGTTCAAACCCTTCAAGAACACGAAGGAAGTCAATAGCTTTGCAGGTTCCAGCATGAATCCTAGATATCAGGCGCTCAAGATCATTGATCTTGCTTAATCGTGAGACAAAGGCATCCCGAAACCCAGTGTCCGCATTCAGGGCATCAACGGCATCAAGTCTTGCATTAATCTTAATGGCATCAGCAAGCGGATGGCAAAGCCACTGTTTAAACATCCGTTTCCCAAACGGCGTTATACATCTATTCAACAAGGAAAACAGGGTCCCTTGAGAACCTCCGTCATATGAATTCGCAAAAATCTTAATTCAATAAGCCACTGACTAAGACTATAGGGAGGGGGGGAGGTGAAAGTAGATTTTATCTTACTTCAAGATTCAACAGCGTTTGTCCATCTAAGACTAATGATGTTGCCTTTCTAATGGGATCGTACCACCGGAAGTTACCAATGCTGATAAGTTCTTGGTCAATTTGAAGCTACAAATAGTGTTAGTAATGATCTGGCTAAGATGAAAACATCGATCATACCTTTTGTAGATAGCACAAAAGAGCACCAAATGCAGACATCACAAGCTCCTTGTCTTTGGAATCACGAAGTGCCTCGGGCCATTTGTCCATCTCATCGTCTGATTCGCTGGGGAAGTAATTCTTACTCATAACTTCACGGATCGCTGCTTCTGCCTCTAAGAATTCCTGGTTTGGTTTGAGTTTATTCCAAATGGTTGTCAAAGGGGTGTTGCTCTTCAGAATTCTAAGAGCCGGAGTAGAGATAAGACCCTGACCAGAATGTCAGCCAGTTTATTAGTCGCTTGAATGTACATATCTTACCTTTTCAAGGATCAACTCTCTTGGCCGAATTTGTGCGATCAATGTTTCAAACTTGGTAAGTTCTAGATCATCCGAAAATTCTGACATCGAGAATTCACCAGTTGAAGTATCAACGAAGCAAATGCCGAAGCAGGGTTTTCCATCTTCAACGGATTCCTACCCCAGGATCAGAATCATTATACGTAGCGACTTCAGCAGCAAAGAATAAAAGTCCGACTCACCTTTATTGCGGCACAGTAAGTAGCCATATCATCCTGTAGCATCGATTCATCCACTAGAGTTCCTCCAGTCAAAATGCAACCTAACTCGCGCTTGATAATTTTTTCTTCTTTTCCAGGTTTAGATCCTTTCTCGCGCATCTCTTTACCCAAGGCAGTCTCTTTCTGGTCAACGCGTGCAACTTTGTAGCCCTTCGCGATGAATTGTGAAGCCCACATATCAAATGAGGTTACTGGAACTCCAACCATTGTCATATTGACGCGTTCAGTCATCTTCAAATCAAACTCCTGATTCCCGATGGTAGCATCGTCCTCAAACAATTCAAAAAACTTCCCCTTCTTGAAAAACACAACTGTGTCATAAAGATTGCGCTTTATCTCCCAATACTGCTTCTCGAATGGGGAAAACTTAGCCCACGCATAATCCGGTATGAAAAGAGTTCTGGGGTCGTATTCCGGGTCACCAGCTGAACCTCTGTCAATATAACTCCTAGACCCTTGATGATCCGAATGTAGATGACCTACGTTTATTCCTATCGGCATCTCTTACATCAACCAACCATTCGTAACGCACTTCTTTCCCTTCCTTCTTTGATGCTGCTGGATTATTTGAATTCCTTGGAGTGTTCGGTTGAGGGAACGACTTAACGGGGGTATAATTGCCGTTCGTTGGCCGGAATGCAAACTTTGACGTGCTTGCAAGTTTCTTGGGAGTTGGCTCTGCTGATGGCTGCTGCTTCTTCATTAGACCCTGGGGTTGAGGTAAATCTAAATCACTTTCTACACAACCCAGTCAATGAGCTTGAGCAATTGGGCCAAGGTGCTGTGGATAGGTTATACCGTCATCATCGACCACAAAATCGTCCTCCTCATAATCATCCTTAATAGCTCGTCGAGCTCGTTTGGTACCTAAGTCGATTAGAAAAAATCTCCCGGGGGGGGGGGGGGGGTCGGGTTTTGTACTTCTGACTGGAAGCTCTTCCTCCTCCTCTTGATCACTCAATTCTTTATCGCTATCGAGTTTCCAAGCTGCCTAATAATATATGTAAATTCCTTAGGTCAATAATATTGCAGGTGTAAAGACATACAACTTTTGCAGTTGGGCTTGAGGGTTGGTAGTTAAAAGCAACTACATGTATCATTGATAGTGAGCGGCGTATCTTAAATTTTCTTTAGATAAAGCTTGCCTTTTCGCTTCCTAGTAGTAGTCTCTTCGCCACTGGGCGAAGGGCCCTTCGTAGGAGAAATTGCCTTTGGAGTAACATCTTCCTCTATAGTCATTTCAACATCATTTCCAATTGATGATTGAGCTTCTTTTTTCGGGCTGGACGAGTCTGCTTTTGGAGTAAAAAATGATAACAGGGTACGCTGCTGTTTGCCAGAGGAGGGTGGGGCTTTTTTTGCTGTATCTCCTTTTTTAGGTGTCTTGCGTTCTGCGTTGGCCTTCCGCATTTTTGCAATTTTTTGCAACTTTTGCAATTGAGTATGTGAGAGTGTAAATGGTAGGGATGTAGTACGATCTGTTGTTTTGTCCCTGCCCAGTACGGCGGGTCTGGAAGTAGTACTGTCGCGTCGCGTGGTGGCACACCCTTTACTTTGAAGTGAAATTACATAACCCGCGGCAGTATATGCGCCAAGCCTCGCGAATCAGAAGCGAGACTTAGCTTGTCGATATCAAGGCCCTAGCAGGGCAAGGATTTGTAGATTTGAACATTTCAACCCAATACCTAATGGAAGTGGAAGAGACCCGGACCTACATGTAATCATAAAGAATCACTCAGTGTGTGTCTAAATCACAAGGGATCACTCATCGTCCCCATGGAGTTATAACAACAAATTTAACACCCACTATTGTATCTACAATACCTGTATTTACATACCATGTCAGTTGTGTTCCTGGTTAACTCTATCTGCTCCAATCCATCACCTGGATTATAATTATAGACTACATGTAAGTATTCAGCCTAATATAAATAAGATATTCCACTACCTAGGTAGGTTTCAGTTGTCGTGTTGTCATAACCTTGCAATTGTGTTACAATGGATAAAAGAATATGTTAATCAAAGAATCCCGACCAGGAGACCGCACCCCACTTATCTAGTTACATTTCCCCGCTTGAATACCCAATTGAATTAGTGCACGCACGAGAAGTACCTACATACATGTATATTCCGCTGGTACACAACATCCCCACTTGACCTCGCGAACCTAACCTTTGCCTAGTCGAATAATTTTGAAGGAATTGCTTCCAATTTCGTCTGTTTATTATTCATCCGTTCAACCCGCAGAATTCGAATTGTCAAGGGTACAAATCCCGGCGGTTAGATTCCTATCGTCAAACACTAGCTGGACCTACTAGTATTGCTTTATAAGGGATCTCTTCTATAGCATATACGCAGACCTTTTCGATCCACTTCATAAGTAAGTGTGTATGGTCGAACGAAGAATCGAGGACAAAGCCCTAAAACTCTCGCACAATGTGTATGTTGAAATCAAGTCATTACATGATTATGGGACGACAATCATGCTTTGTTGCTGACAGCCAACCAGATATCAATGTCATTCTTTCGCCCTCACTTGGGAAGACAACTGTCACGAAAAACGAAAGGGGGGAGCCGGTAAGTCTGTTGGCTTCTCCGGGTCTCTGCTCGACCCAAGTTCAGAGTTGATTTTTTGAAGCTGACATTGATTCCCGAAGGTTCAATTTGTAGCTCTGTTGGAAACCTCACAGGATAATAGATATACGGATGAAGGGTGGACTTTGCAGCTTTGGTACAGTGCCGGTGCAGAATGGCAGGAAGCGGAATTTACTCCTAGTAATGACCTCTCGCTGGTATTTACCGTATTAGCTGATATGAAAACACGTGTATTAAATGTGGACTAATATTTCCATAGATCTCGGGATTCGACGAGTCGTCTGATCTTAAACGGAGAGCCTACAGATTAGATATTTATCACGAATCAATCCAACCACTGCAATTTACACTTAGATTTAAACCGGAGAAAAATAGCCCATGGATATGGATCAAAGAGCAATCGGGAATAGCCGATGGCCGTCTCATTTTCCAAAAGAATTATGCCATTTCCAGCGACCAGTTCCAATTTGATAGTTTGTTTAAAGGAACTAATTCCAATCTCGCAATTAAGAAAGCGTCCAGTGACGTTTCCGGCACCGATCTCTATGTAGTCTCGGGATCTGCTCTCCCTGGAACAAGCAATGTGGCCCTGGGAGCACCCTTATTGTTGGAAAACTTTTATGCGTTGGTAATACTGGACTCCATTCCTATCAGACCGGCAAGCTTCTAAAATAATCAGGTGAAATTGAGCCCTTCGTGGATGGGGCCACGTCAAGGCGCCTCTCACTTCACCGTGGATCGCGATGCTGTTATGGCAGGCTATGTGCGCTCTGATGGCCGGCATGTCGTTATTCTTGGAATATCTGGTGTTGACAATTGTACAACCTTCGTTCAATCATCCGACGGGAAGATCATCTTAAAGACGAGAAATGACGGGCTGGTGGATGAACACCACCGAGCTATTGTGGCAACTGGTCTTGAGTATCAAAGGACGGCTGACGCTGCGTTTTACCAAGCCAGAGAAATTATCAGAGCACTGGACATTATTCAGGATAATCAAGACGCGACAGGCTGGGAAGACAATGATGGGCCTGCCCCCTTGCCCGCGTGGTATCAGACTTGGTAGTACCCTCTGCCTATGATTCTCCAATGTCAAGATACTGAGCACTACTAGGTTTGATGGGCTTGCATATTGCACTTGGAATGGCCTAGGTAGTGAACTTTCTGAAGAAAAGATAATTGCCGCTTTGCAAGACCTGTCCGACAATGGTATAAACGGTTAGTAATTCACCTAGATTTCTACAATATTTGTACTCATACATTCTTTCTAGTTTCCACCCTCATTATTGATGATAATTGGCAATCCTTGGTAGGAAATCAAAGATTTCATTACGATGCCTACAGGCGAAATTAACCGATATAGGATGATAATCGCCGCTGGGTTCAATTTGAGGCAAATAAAAACTTTCCCAACGGATTGGCACATACCACCTCAGAGATCAGAAAGCGTTTCAAAAATATCAAGCATATAGCAGTGTGGCATGCTCTGGTAAGTACATGGCAATACAGGCTCGTAATCTTTCAAACTTTAACTAACCAGAGGATCAGCTGGGATACTGGGAGGGAATTTCTCCAGGAGGGGCTATCGACACTAATTATAAGTGCACTACGGTGAAGTGGCACGGAGGCCACGATGTCCATGTTGTTGACGAGCCGGATGTGAGCCGGATGTACAGCGACTTTTACAAGTAAGACCACTGTCAATCTGTTTATAGTTTAAGAGTTGTCTAAAATTCCCAAGGTTCCTTGTAGGTGCTGGAGTAGATTCTGTCAAATGCGATAACCAAGCCGCCATTGATGAGTTCGATGATGCCACTGTTCGCCAACGTTTAAGTCGTGCATACCAGGATGCTTTTAAACTGCACAGCTTGAAATGGTTTTCGAGAAAAGTGATCTACTGTAAGTCATATTCGACAGCCTGGCACAAGCGCGAATTTATGGGCTTGCTGAAATTTCTTCTAGGCATGGAGCATTCTCCTTATATATTATTCCGTGCATTATTACCACATAACGGTCCTCGCGTTCTTTTTAGAAACTCTGATGGTAATAAAACCCCAATTTTGAAACCAACAGTGGCGTCGAGATTGATAATTGAGCAGATTTCTTCCCTGAAATTCCAAGTTCGCATGCTTGGCATGTCTTTGCCAACGCCTTAAATAATATATTTACTTCCCATCTCAATGGTCTACCAGATTGGGATATGTTTCAATCAACTCTACCTGAATATGCTGGGTTTCATGCAGCTGCTCGATGTATATCGGGTGGTCCTATCTACATCACAGACGCTCCAGGGCAGCACGATATCGCTCTCATCAAACAGATGAGTGCTGTCACTCCCCAAGGACATACGGTTATTCTACGTCCTAGTCGTGTAGCCCTCCCTATCGATCCATTTATCGCCTACAACAGTAACCAACTACTAAAAGTCGGAAATAGTTGCGGTACTATTGGGGGAAGCTCTTTCATGGCTGTTTTCAATATTTCTGGGGTGGAAAATTCGGAGCTGATCTCTATCGATGATTTTCCTGGAATGTTATTAGTGGCGAAATACGTTATCCGGTCTCATAGGACTGGGAAAATAGGCGGTATTTATACCCAAGGACAAGGAAAACTCATTCGCACAACGCTTCTCCCTCGAGATTGGGAATTTTACACTGCCACTCCTGTATTTGAACTTGCGCAGGCTGGTGCAGAGAAATCATTCTACTTTGGTATATTTGGGGTGATATCTGCCATGTCTGGAGCAGCGGCCATCGCGAAACAGTCCACAAAGACCGAGACTAAGCGTTTTATGATTTCAGTCACCTTGAAAACACTAGGAACCCTAGGTAATTATCTGTTCATATGAACGAGCATCAGACGGAAGAACCATTTACTAATCACTATTATAGGCTTTTATATCTCCGACCTTGCCTCACGAGATATCTCGAATCTTCTTATAACGATTTCAGGACAAGTTATTCCATTTAGCACTGTTAAGAAAAGCGCGCAGAGTGATACTGTGCTTGAAGTAGATATCGAGACTGCATGGAATGAACTAGGGTTAACATCTGGCTGGTCAAATGAGGTTACTGTAATTTTTTACATCGAGTAAACTGTCTACATGAACTTTTATAGACTACATTAGCAGAGAGGGCGGTTTTGGTCGAATCTTGCCTCCCTATATATGTGTATATGCACACGTGTATTTACTCAGTTATCGGAGCTCAATTTTCTACAATAGCTATATAAGACACCGCACGTCGCACAGTGCAAACGCGTGTATAAAAAAAAATATAGGGCTTAACACGTACATGTAGGAGATTACTGCATGTCTTAGACTATGGACTAAGAAACACGCATGAGCATGTGAAGATTGTACTCTAATTGATGCGAACTTGTGTGACTTCTGTAAATGATATACTCTAGGTAACAGAATATTTGGGGCTTCACAGATCACTGGCTTGTGAATTAATCAGTGAGGTACCTCACTGACCTATCGCATTGCTTTTGATTCACTACTTAATTCGTACTCAACTGAGCCCCATGGCCCAAGAAATAGATCCGGCATACAGTCGCAACTCGATATGCCGGATCTCAATACGCCGGATCCCTTGCTATCCCGTACGAAATCCTCTGGGGTTTTGGTTTTTTTTACTGCAAGATCAATTTGCTATCCCGGATTTTTTGCTATCCCGTATGAAATCCTTCGAATCTTGGCAATCCGGCATATCGAGTTGCGACTGTAGAGCCATACATGTAGGTGAATTGCAGCTTGTGTACCAATATAACCTATGTAGGTATGACCTCAACTGTCCCGTTCCATAGGCCCTTTTCAAACTAATATTTTCCCCTACCAAATACCAACCAATCACAGTCCCCCGGCGATGCCCAGACAGGCGGCACTAACTTTATCTCCACGTTTCCCCACGACTGCTCTAACCATATGCAGTTAGTCCCAGGGGCGTTCCGTCCACTTACCCACACCTACCATATCTGTCCTTTACACCCCTCGAGTAGTTAAGAAGTCCGATTTCCAACACTCGAGTAGTAAAACTTAAAAACCTTAACATACTCAAAATGCGCGTCTCAACCATCATCTCACTCGTCGTCTCAGCGCTCGTCGCTTCTGCCACTGCGGAGGAACTCAAAATCGAAAAGGTCAAGGAAATTGAGTGTGTTAGAAAGACAAAGGTTTGAGCTCCCTCACCGCCCAGGCGCACAAAAGCACAAAATAGTCGAGTTGGAACTAATGCTCATGATTTATAGGCGGGAGACACGATCCAGGTCCATTACCGCGGTACCCTCGAGGACGGTACCGAGTTTGATGCCTCATACAATCGTGGCCAACCTTTTGTATTCCAGCTTGGACAGGGCAGAGTCATCAAAGGATGGGACCAGGGACTATTGGACATGTGCATTGGAGACGAGAGGAAGTTGACTATCCCGTATGATCTTGCTTATGGGGAACGAGGGATGCCGCCAGTTATCCCGCCGAAGGCCACCTTGAGTACGTTTTCTCCAAGTGCCACCGATCTCTGGTTTAGTTACTAATCCTGGTTGTTTTATCGTACTGTAGTCTTCCAAACCGAACTGCTTGGGATCCAAGGATACACTCCGGAGAAGGTTGAGTTGTAGAGGAGTTACACTCTAGACCAGTGTAGTTAGGTGTAAACTAGTGGGTTTTCTTTCGGGTAAAGGGATATCAGGGCTCAAATTTTATGTATTGAATTTTTTTAAAAAACAACCATTTGAAGCCCCTAACACTGTAAACCTCTGGACCTGGTGAACCATCGTACCCAAATATATCTTTCTAGGAATATATCAATATGCCGATCGGTAAGTATCTACAGCAAGGTGATTCTCAGAATAAATTTGTGCATATAGATACAGCGGTGGGTATTAAGTCATCGGACGACCTAGCCACAATTTTGCCTGCAAACGCGTATTTTGGTGGCGTTCTGTCTGATCACTTATTACCCACCGCTGTACTCGCATATCAAGTATGTATTTGCGCAACCAGCAAAACACACACAGAATCCATAGCGCTCTCCCACCTCCCCTGAAATTATGTGTCTTCTATCTAGACACCTGAAAGACCCTACAGGCCACTTTTAGGCCATATCTACAAAGAACAAGCCCTGAAGGTGAAATGTGTCTAAAAGGGTCCTTTTATGGCACCTTTACCAGTATCTCAATTGGGCCAAGAATTTGAAGCATGGACCTCCTTTATCAAAATTATACTATACTTGGTCGTTGATATTTTGGTTTAGGTGTGGGGCTTTTTATGAGTTGTTGAAAACCTCGATTTTTGGTGTGTTTTTCTGGTTGGGCAAATACATAATTGACGTGCGAGTACTGTAATTTTCAGTATTACATAGGAGAATTCATTCTTCGCTGGAGCTGAAGGAAGTACTTTCACTACATGCGCGCGCGGCCACCGCACACCCAGCCAACCCGCATCCCTCGCCTATATATGAACATTGAAGGATAAACTCTAGCAAGAGATGCGATTCCAACTCACCGTCGCATTCTAGTTGAGTATTTGGAGCGCGGTTCGATGCTCGCGAGAGGCAAACCACCGGAAAATTGGTCGAGTAATGATTTCTAAAGCGCTGATATCAAATAATACAATCAAGTTAGGCGACACTAGAGTAGAGTAGAAATTATTGAAACTAAATTTTTGGCAATATTTCTACTAGTGAGTATTAGTAGGTAGAGTACACGTACTCCAGAAAGACAACTTGAAATCGACTCAGTATGTGCTTAAGCTTCGTGTAGTCATAACGACTAGATGGTAACGTCTCGTGGCTCCATTTACGAGTAGAGTGCCTGCTCTCCCTCCTTTGTTACTCCATACTCTCTCTGTCTTGAGATTTAGCCGGTTTATCTGCTAATCGTTAGTCTCGCACTGCTCAAATCAGACCTTTTAGCTGTCGCGACCCCAAGAAGCGCGCCTGGAACGGTTAGAAAATCCTCACGATCATTAGTGCCAAGCGGTAGAGGCTAGGAAAGAGGCGCCCTACATGAAATTCCCAGCTATCAAGGGGCAGTTGACCGTCCCATGGTTCGGCCGGGTCAGACTGCACCCACCCTTGTCGACGACGACGACGTCCCTCGCCAGACGCAAGCGCACCACCGGCGGCTAAGAGTAAATTAAACTGTACCTTAAGTTGTTATTTCTGGAATATGCCAACAAACCAAAGGGATTATTGGGGGGAGCCTTGCCTTGATATCTCTAAGGGCTTTCAAATGCCGCCATTTCATTAATGATGAAATGGCTTTTTAGTACCTATCGGAATAAGACGGGCTATTGCCTTATCAGGCCAGTCCCACCTAGTACCCATATACAATTTTTGGGCACAGGTGCTTAATACAGACATGTATACTGTATTTACACAGATATATAGGGTTTAATCTTCACGTCTGCTCTCCAGCTAAGGCACTTAGATTTGGATTCTAGAAACAAAGCTATCAGTACTTGCATAGCTAGAGGCGCAAGGTATATTATCCCTTGGACGGATGAAAGTTGTCAAATTCGCGACCTGGACCGTGCACCACTTTGTAAGGGAATTGTCTTGCGTTTTACGGATGGCAACAACAACAGAACCAATCAAGAATTTCCAACAATTCCTATATTAGGCTAGTGATAGCTGAAAGAGTGTGGTCGCGAATTTGACAACTTTCATCGGTCCAAGGGATACATCGTGTACAGAATAGGTGAGTTTGGCTTCTGTTATTGCATATCGAGGGGGCTGAAATCCCCAGAAGGTTAGTTAGCTTGCAGACAACTCCGTGCTATGTTTCACATGAGCTTTTTAAAAAAGTTCCCTTTTTAAACTCCCAGTTTCAGAAGACCAGTGGTTTCAGATGTCCCAGTACTTTTGCTTCTTTTTCACTTCTTTCTAGTTTGGGCGACGGATTCCTGTTTGGGCTTTAGGTTCCAGTTTGTTGGTTTTTGAAATGGCGGCTGTCGCCCAAATTGGCTAGATGGAGGCTTTATTTAGTTGAACCAGCTTGCAGCCAAACGGGGATTGGTTCGCTGGCCCACGCGAGCTCTAATCAACCGCCAGACCCAAGAAAAACGAAACCCAGTATCGGGATCGCGAAAAGCAAATAAGCGGAGCCTCTCTAAGCGCTGATATCAAATAATTCTACAATATATAGATATGCCCTTCATTCCCATAATAATGGAACAGTGCTACATTCGTGATTTTTTATCTGAATACTTGCAGTTTTGGCAATAATGAACTTTCGAATGCAGACCTTCATTCTGATAATGTCACTACTATGTGTAGCCTTTGTTGAAGCGCAGTACCTCGATACTAGTAATGCCGAGTTACAAAGGAGGGATGGGGAGACGAGTGCTGCTATGGAGAGGCTTTGCCGGATGACTTCACAGCAAAGTAAATAGAGACTTATTGTTTAATTACAAAGTTAAAATTTGCTAACTTCTATACTCTCACAGGTGCAATTATCAACAATACATTATACCTTATGGGTGGTAGCGTAGTGTATGGGTCAGATAGCACCTGGAAGGATCGCTCTTCTCAAATCGCAGCGCCCAGTTAGTTAAGTTATTCTTTTCAAAATTTATATATACTGATATTATACATTTAGATACATATTTGCGAGCAATCGACCTAACCCAAGATTTCAACCTATCCGATGGCTTCCTACATACTCACCGCTACGACATCCCCTCGGACGTTCCTGATATCGCCGAAGGCCACCTGTGGGCAGACGAAGACCGACTAGTCCTGGTGGGAGGACTCTCAGAGCGAGTCAACAAAACTTTCCCTAATTATACGGCTCCTACAGCTAGCTACGAGGTTTGGAGCTATGATCTTGGAAGTAAAGATGACAGGATATGGAAGACCCTTTCTATGAGAGGTGGTAATAAGATCATGCGAGCTTTCAATGCGGCGGGGACTTATGTTGCGAATTTACGAAAAGGATTTCTGCTTGGTGGGATGGTGGCACATGATTCTCAATCTACTGTTCCTCTGTCGATGGGAGATGTTGATGTTGGGGGATTGTTGATCTGGGATGGGGCGAAGGAGAGCTGGGAGAATAAATCAACACCGTGGAAAAGACGCCACTCGGCGGGGGGGTTTTATCTGCCATATGGAGAGCAGGGGATTTTGGCTTTCTTTGGTGGGCTCACGGAGGAGGGAAACAAGCTAGCATACGACAATCTCACGGTATGTTTCCCGCCGTACTGGATTAAGGACGTTCGACTAGTTAACTTGGATACTGACTTGAGTAGTTTCCAATGAATAAAATCGACATTTACGACATTGCAAAGGATGAGTGGTATCATCAAAACACAACTGGCAATATACCTTCACACCGTGCGAATTTCTGTGGCCAAGTCGCTTCTGCTCCCGATAACTCAAGTCATCAAATATACATTTTCGGTGGAACGGGAGCGAATTCATTACTTTCAAGTGATGTTTATGTACTGACAATTCCGACTTTCAGGTGGCAGCTAGCTTGGGATGCTAATGGAGATTTTTACTCAGTAAATAGAGTACCGCTTCCCAGTGAATATGCCACTTGCAATTTAGTCTCCGGAGGTTACGCTATGATGGTCTTTGGAGGGAAGATATCCGCAGACATCATTCCAACTGATTGTGATGATGGCGGCATGTACCTTTTTAATCTGAACGAATGGCATTGGGAACTGCAGTACTCCTCAAACCCTCAGAAGTATGAGGTCCCACTAGCGATACGGTCTACGTTCGGCAGCAAGTAAGGAACCCTTACCCTATATATTTCTTTGTTTTTTGTGTTAATCTTCTATTTAGTGGTACAAATCTAGAACCAGAGATAGGATTTGAGGATGCTCACGTTGCAGCGCTCATGAGAAATGAGTCCATGCTCGATACGGGTTATATAGACACAGATAGTCTTCCACATCGAAATAAAACAACCACTCCCACAGAAACCCCCAAGACCTCTAACATACCTCATATATCAAACCACACAAACACAAATACAAGCACCGCCGCACTAGCAGGTGCCATCATTGCCGGAGTATTGGCCACAATATCATTGATTGGTGGATTCTACTGGTACTTTCATCGCAGCCCGCCAAGTCTTCCTAGGAAAGATGACCTTGCTGAGCTAGATGGAAGCCCCATTCCGGAGACCTGCAGCAAATTCTATTACAGTCAAGCAGTAGAACTACCGACAACAAGATTCTCAGATTCACACCAACCGTATCAATTGAACTCGCCAGAACCAGTTGAGATGCTTGCGCCCTCTATTCAGCAACACACAATTACTGGCCCCCCACCTCCTCCTCATAATTGTATGCATTGCCCGCATAATGAGTATTATGTGAACATTGCATTAGAAGATGTACCGCCTACACCCCCGCCAAAATAGCGTTATAATTGCTTAATGCTTAACACTCCTGTTAATAGTACTACTGCCTTCGTCCCTTGACATCTTCCTTGTATATATTACCCTTTTACTTCTCCTGTATATCTTTAAAACTGTATCATTTTTTGGTACTTTGAATCTTTTTTTCCCTGTAAATATTGGGGTTTCTTTGAAACCATAACTATATAAGTTTCCTTTGTTTATCTCTATATTCAAAATGTTAAAAATCTAGGTTTTGGTAAGTATTACCAGTTAGCCTGCGGAAGTTGTGATCTATTTCTAGTCAAAAAATAGACACATGAATATACACAATTATCCAGAGGGGGCATAGCTAGATGATTGCTCATACATAGCCACCTAGGAAGAAGCACTTTTGTTTCATTTCCCGCTATCAATTTTTATCTGTAGTCTGTCATTGGTACAGCACGCATTTGAAACCCCCAAAGTCCCAGTTTACACGCCACAGTGGCCGTACAGTTAATCCGGAGGCCAACGATCGACAAAACAGGTTTGACGGCCATCAGGAATATTCGTAGCCCAAATACAGAATATCTACATAGAGAGGAGACCTAATTCCAAGTGTTCTGATTGGCTGAAACTACCCTTTGGCGTTCAATCTGTTTCGTGACTGACCCTCATGCTATTGAGTGCAGTATTGTAGCGTAGATACCAGGTAGTTTGTTGTTGGCTCCGGATTTAGGTTTGGTATTATGACTCCTCAAATCCATATAAGTCGTACGAATTATGTCGTTACGAGCGTCTCTTACTCCGCCACTAGGGATATGTATTCTGGGGTTTGGTGTTTTGAGAGTCGAGATTCTCCTACGTCTGAACTTCTTTCTTGTACTGTCATTAGAAGTTATGTGAGCATTATATCCTTAAAGTTTTGAACTTACCTGCCGCTGTTAAGTTTATGAAAATAAGAGACCTCTGGCAACAGTACAGCCGCATTTGAAAAGTATTGGCACCTCCGAGCCAAACTCACGAGGCAGTCCTTTCTGCTTTTCAACCCTCATATTCGAGACAATTGCCAGAGAGAGCTGCCATGACTCTATTGCGGTCATACCTATCAATAAGTTGAGTATGCGCGAGTGCCATGGATTTTGGTGGGCTATAATTCATGAACGACTCAATATAGTAGGGTGCCAGTACTTTTCGAATGCGGCTGTACAGGTTGATGAAACACCATGCTGTTAATACTTTCTCCGGTATATGTGATTCTTGAAAGTCGGCCTTTTGTCACACCAGGTAGACTTAGTCTAACCAGGCTATTATATATAGATAGACGCTATGTGCGATATTTGTTCGTCCTGTAGCTAGTGTGCTTTAACGGGGGTGTCTATTACTGCTTGAAGAATGCCGTGGGTTAGGGTTTCTAAGCTTAGTTGTAGTGATGGTAGTAGCTGATAGAAGACGCGGGTCCCAAGACCACACGACCAGCGACAACATCAGGCGATGATTTTCCACCGCCGTTCAAAGGATTTCTGAAAATCACCACCCCTCACCCAAATGACTTCCAAAGTTAATCCCTGGCGACAGTACCAGCATTCATAGTGCACTATCATGCTGGCATACAGAGGTCCCAGTCTAGGCTCTCGATAGCAGATGACTTCAAAAGGAACAGCTTGTTCCTTAACTGCATGCAATGCTAAACATGTCGTCTTTATCTGCTGTGTAGATCCTTCAGGATTAGACGCTCTTTCCGCCGGAGGATCTGCACTTCCCGAAGAATTGTACTATTTGTTAGAAGATACAATTATTTGTTTGGGACTTGGGTGCATAACTCATACATGTGTGCTCAGTTCCTACCTCGCCCCATATGTGCATTCTTGACAATGTCAAGATTCACAATGGTCGCCGCAAGTAAGCCGAAAAATATTGTTCCGGACGGAGGGAGAAGAGGTTACACCCCGCGGAGCCGCCTTTTCGGAAAAATATATCCGGACTTCCCCATAGTTACGCTAAAAAGGTTATTAAATTCCGACCAACGAAGAGAGCTAGAAAACAGTTCTTTTGAGAACATCCTACCAGGGAACACCATGAACTTCTCAGGAACCTCAGCAAAACTGACCCTTGAAGTGTGTACCGAGGTCTCAACGAGATCGAGAACCAACTAACTAGGAAAAATAACTTACATAAAGTAGCCCTTTTTCGTCAATTATTACTAGAGTAGCTTAGTAGTTGAACCCTGTGGTCATGTCCTTGTGTGGGGTTTTTTTTCGCTTTTCGCCTCCCTTTTTCCCGGTCTTCTTCGATCGAACTGACCTGACTGCGTGTGTGCCTGCTTGCCAACAGCACTCACTCCGGGGCAGCCTCATTATTCTTCCCTGGCCTGGCTTCGACAGAGAAGAGAAACGAAAGTACCTTTCCGCATCACACTCGCACACACACGCAACCAGCCCAGCCCAGCCCAAGCATTCGTTCGTACCGTACGGCTTACAGTAGAGTACATACGGCCCCTCCCCCTCCTCGTCTTCTCTAGAGTACGTTGTTGTTGTCTGGCGTGTGCATTGTTTCTCTACTGCTTTTACGCATATCCACTCATTATTCTGGTTTCTTTTCTTTCTTTTCTTTCCTTTTCCTCCATACATACTCTCTCCCCTCCTCATCCTCTTTGATCCCTTCAGTATTTCTCCCTTCCCCCCTCCCCACCTGCATTATTTTTCCCGCGGTGAGTGAGATCTGCACACGCCTGGCCAGGCAGCTAGTCAAGTCCTGGGCAGCTTCTTGACGGCCAACGGCTTCGATACCCTGTTACTTTTTTGCTCTCTCTACTCTTCTGTCTGTTCGTTTTGTGTGTCGGTTGTCATCCAAAGCCACCAGACAACAACTTCCCACACACCGCAACCGGAATACATGAATAGAATGAATCTCAATGTTTGATGCCCTGTTCAACATATCCCTCCTTTAATTTATTTTTTTTTCTTGTTCAATTTATTCAACATTCAGTGAAATAAGGAATAAATTAAAGAAAAGAGGCAAAGTGTGAGAAAGAGGAGAGAAGAAGAAAAAAATATACCCGTTCCCCTTCCCCCAAAAGAGCAGAAAGAGAAAGCAAAAAAAAAAGGGAAGGAGGAAAAGCAGAGGAGAAAAAAGAAAAGGATAAATTTGTTCAACAACTCGATAAATATAAAATGCTGACTTCGGAGTTGGGGAGGCAAAGAGAAGGATCGAAACAAACACCATGATCACGACGTCACTCTTCCCCCAACCTGTACACTCCCTGCCGTCTCCGGCTCCTTCAGTAGCATGTACTTCAACTGTCTGCTCTATCACGAACATCGATGACCTTGCACTCGCCCGTGTACCAATTCCCACCGGTGGTCACCCAGAGACCCTTTCGCCTCCCGAATCCCTTACTGCTGCCGAGGACGCCAGGGAAGATTTGACAGGGGATGAGCTGCCTGCGGAAAACCCAAAACTCGCTATGGATTTCATCAATGAGCCGGTAGAATCGGATGAAACCCTAGTGATGGAAATCAAGCCGAAACGCCGACTACCCAAGAAAACATACTCAAAGAAAGACAACAAGGGGAAAAGGCGGTCGTCAGAGGTAATCGAGGATGATAGTTATGATTCCAAAAGCGACGCGAGTTCCTACATTCCACCAGCGAAACGAATAAAGGTGGTTGGCCTGAAGAACCTCGGGAATACGTGTTACAATAATGCAGTAATCCAAGCTCTCAGCCATACAAAACCCCTTCGTGATTATTTTCTGGAGCGGAAGACACAAATACCGGATAAGGAAAATACGGAGGGCGGTGGACGGAAGGAAGATGCAGCGATTCAGGTCCAAATGCATATGGCAAGACCGAGGACACGGAGAGCTGCTCAGCTAGAAGAACAATATACCGTCCCGTCAGACGTGTACGCTTTCTCTCCGCCGTCCTGCCGAGTAATCTTACTAATTCTTGCTCAGAAATCTTTGTGATGAATTTTCTCGTTTGCTGAAACTTATGTGGAATGACGAGCCATCGAGCGAGCCCATCGTCCCACCCAAACCACGTCGGATATCTAAATCGGCGTTGGTTGTTTCCCCACATGCGTTTGCAACAGCTGTAGCGGCTGTTCTGCCACTTTTTCAAGAACGTTATGAGCAGCATGACGCTCAAGAGTTTTTAAGGGTACTTTCTCTCCATAGTATACTCTTAGACCATCTTGCTGAATCTCATGTAGTGTGCATTGGAGCGGATGCAGAATGAACTGATAACGGAAAAGGTTGGGAAAGCAGATGAATTAAATCCACAAGAACAACTGAATCCATACCGTATAGAAGACAACATTGTTCAAATAGTATTTGGTGGTATCCTGTGGAACAAGGTAATTTTTTGTTCCCTGCGCATGCTGGTGTCATTGGAGATGAAAACCACCGCTCCTTTTCCGGCATATCGTTGACCAAGAACATAGATCATATGTTTGTCGTGCGAGGATTACACCATTAAGCCAGACCCGTTCTTGGATTTAAGCCTTGTAATTCCTGAATTATCGTACATTCAAGCAACTTCGAAATCAGCCGAGCCGCAAAATTCCGTCACACTAGAGGATTGCTTAGACTTGTTCTCATCTGCTGAAGAACTCGAAGGCTCACCGTCTCCACCCGGTTCTGCCGCTTCGTCTACAAATGGAACCGGACGCTCTTGTCTATCATGTGGCTCGGATACGGGCTTCTCGAAGGCATTCAAGTTTGGTGCATTACCGCGGATACTATGTATTCATCTGAAGCGGTTTCGTTGGAGAAGAAATACAGTCCGTGGAAGCAAACAAAAGGTCGATGCACATGTAAGGTTTCCTCTGGAAGGACTGGACATGGGGCGCTGGATGGACAGTACCGATCAGGTAGAACGTCTGTACGACCTCTACGCTGTAGTGGTTCATCAAGGATCTGGGTAAGGATGCTATCCCCAATTTCTTTTAACCGGAATCGAAGCTTACTTAACGATACATAGGGCGAGCTCCGGACATTACTATGCCTATGTCAAATACCAAGACGAATGGTGGAGCATCAACGATGATCGTGCACACAAGGTCACGCCGGAAATCGTTGCTAAGGCGAAAGCCTATCTTCTTTTTTATCAACAAAAAGAAGTTAGGGGTTCTGTCGAGGAATCTCCTGGACCCGAAGCCTCAGCAGCCGCTGAGGTAGTTTCAGTATCATGAATCCTAAATTTTATTGTATAAACTACATAGAGGGAGGTTTTACGTGGGGCATTTTCTTTTTTTCTTCTTTTTTCATATCCTATTGCGCTTCACAGCGACATACAATGACTGTACAGATGCACTTATTTCTTTGGGGTGGTATCATTTTATTCGGTCAATACCTGCACATTGTTTTGTAAGTCTTGTAAACTTGGGTGGGTGGGGAATTACGGTTTTGGGAGTAACGGTGCGTTATCTACGTCTTTACCCTTCTCTACTTGCACTCTAAACTTCCTGCATATTTCTTTTTTCTTTCTTTTCTTTCTTATTCGGGGGACGGGGGTGGGTCTGGCAAATTCGTATTATTCTTTGGTGTTTTGGCATAGAAAAAAGACTGGTGGGGTGCATGATTCAAAAGTGCACTTATTTTGATACTTTTTTTTCTATTATTTTCTTGGTGGTTGTTTTTTATCTTTCATATTTCTTTCATGTTGGTGGGAGTATCTAGATGTTTCGGGTGGGTCTCTGCCTGTTGAGTATATATAAAAAGCAAGAATTTAGTATATATCGTGGTATATATATCACATGTTACTTACTATGTATCCAACCTCCAACACGGATATGCTGAGACCTACAATATTGTAATACCGCTCAATCCTCCAGGTCCGCCTTATTCAGCTCTTGGACAGCATTCCTAAACTCCCTGATACGCTGCTCAACCCTCCTCCTGATCTCCTCGCCTTGCTCGGCTGGCAAGGTCGACACAGAGTCTCTATAGAGATTCTCGAGCTTCTCTAGCTCCTCTCGTACCGTAGCTCGATCGTCGGCAGCATAGATGGACCGTTTTTCTGTCTCTTCAACTATTTCCCGCCGCATCTGTCAGTTACAGCATGCATATAGATGAACGGATATTGTTTCTGATTCGTACCAGCGATTTCTAACTATTACCAATTAATAACTTTTCTTTTGTATATCTCAAATCATCATTAAAGCTGTTGCAGTTTGGGAAAATGTACACACCTCATCTTTTGCAATTGCATACCTATCACACACAAGTACAATCTTAGGTTAGTATTTATACTCTCACCACAACCAGCAGTACCACCAGTAGCTAGTAAAATAGTAAATAGATAGGGAGATAGATAAACTCACTGCTCAGAGATCTCATCCACTTTGATATCTACGGGGTTGCGGCCACTAAATGATGTGGATGCTAGTGTGCGAGTTGGAGGTGCTCGGGGGGTGAGGAGGGAGCGGGCGGTGAGTCTGAAGAGCATTGTGATGGTGGTGATGATGAATAGAAGGGCGGGTGAGGATTATTTGAAGGGAATATTTGGAAGGGGTAGAGGGTTCGGTGACGTCAGTTGAACCGCATACGTGGGGGGATGGAGTGGAGGGATAGCTTGGGGAAGGGAGGGGGGGTATTATTTAGTGATTATTTGTACTCTACTTGTACTCTACTGTGTACTGATTATCATAATCTGATACCGCCTGTAAACTACACGTACCGTGCAGATACAAAGTCTCAAGTAAACAATAAATTTCAATATCCATCGTAGACAGCTGTAGGCATGCGCAGGGATGCTAATATAAGACCCTACTATTGCCAGGGTGCACGTTTAAGGGTCCACAGCAGCTTTCTCCGGCCATGGCTGGCCGGGTATGCGTTGTCCTCTGGTAATTAATAGCACACATGCTATTATTAATAAACACTTGGTAAATTCAAAGGATAGCCACCGACCACCGTCGCCGGCCATCCTACAGTGCTCTTCTGAGGTTCGGTGGTTCTTGAAACACGTGCGTGACTCGCGTGCGCAGTAGATCATAGGATATCACTCGCATGATATCCCGGCTACAACCGGGGTGTGCTTGTACTCTACCCCACACGACACCTATATCTTATCGATAAGGTCATATAGCAGAGTGATATGAAAGGATGTGTTCTCACGCCTCGCACCGCCACTCGGTGCTCCGTGAAGTCTTAGATTAGTCACGCCCGCCTGAGAACACAGCTCCACGAACCTTCTTTGTAGAGACCGCCATTCAACCAGACACATCCAATTATTCCGACCAGGTGTCCAAACACGTTACAAGAGTTACGTGGCTGTAATTAGCTAGAGATATGTGTTAGCTTCGGGGCCTATAACTTAAGCTGTGGCACGCAGCCCGTCTAATCTGAATCATCATCCCTCTCATCCTTCTTCATCTTCATCTGAGCAACAGAGAAAAAGAGCCAGAGCAATCATCTTGAGACCAATCCAGCCAGATAGACCTCAGATAGAAAGAACCTAAACACCAACAACCCGAAATATCTCGGCAGCCCGGCCACCGTAGCCTCCGAAGCTAGCTTGGCAGCAAGTGTCAATGATATATTTGACTAGCTACTGCCGCACAACGTATATCTACATAATATAGCTCCAACCACAACCCCAGCCCCCAAGCCATCTACGCACACACGCAAATCTCGGGTGGGGATGGGGCCAGTAGCTGTAGTAAGTAAATAAGCCGACACAGCGCAACATACTATAGGGACCGTACAAATCAGTAACGTAGAGACCGCCCTCTTTGTTTTGTTCTATTCTTCGACCCCAGTATGTATACCCGTCCAACACACACCTCAGCCTACCATATCATTAATTCACAGAACCAGCCTACGGGCCGCAGGGGAGTCCTGGACTGTGTGCTCATTCGTACAGGCTAGTACTGCATCAAGCAACCACACTCCACACTCCACGCCCTTATCCCAGCAAAAACCCACATGTAACAACACCAACGCTTCTACTACGCACACATACACACCGAACACCGAGTGACACCCCATGACGCATGAAATCCCAACAAATTTCTATTTCTACCAGATACAACTACACAACTACAGCTAAGGCCTCCCCTCCTGTGTCATAAACTTTTTATACACTTCATTCTCCGTCTCATCTACAAATGGGTACTCGAGCTGCACCAGGAACTGCTCGAGCACCTCGCGCTTGCCGGGAGGCACTTGGATACCTGCGAGTACTTTTCCGACATCTATGCGTGCGTTATTATTACAGAGTCCAAGAAGAGGATAGATGCAAGAGAGAGAGAGAAAGGGGGGGTGTGATATACCGCCGCCGTAGTTCCGGTAGTGGAACAGCGAGATGTTGAATTCCGGACGGAGGAGCTCTAGGAATTTTGACAGTGCGCCTGGGCGCTCCGGGAATTCTACATGTGTGTTAGCCATCTAGATTACAGTAGTGTATGGGTAATAAAGGAAGTGCTCACCAAACCGATACACCCTCTCTTCGTCCTCCATCCCACTCGGCATCCTCCCGCCAATCAGATACCTCCCGTGGCTCTTCGCAAACTCATTGTCGCTGATATCAACTCCCTCAAATCCCTTCTTCTCGAAGCTTTCCAATATCTCTGGAATCTCCTTTTCGCGGTCCCCGACAAGTATACTCATAAAGATACTCGCCCTCTCGCCGTCCCCGAAACGGTACGAGAACTCCGTCACAGCTCGTGGGATGATGCACTGCATCATCTCATAAAACACCTTTGGGCGGTCCGGCACAATCACCGACAACAGCACCTCATGCCCCTCTCCCAATCTAGCGCGCTCCGCGACAAATCGCAGACGGTCAAAATCCATATTCGCGCCGGACAGCACTGCGCAGAGCGAATCCTTGGGGTCTGTGGGTGGGTTCAGCGCGGCGTACTTTTTCATTCCGGCGACGGCGAGGGCGCCGGCGGGCTCGACAATGGAGCGCGTGTCCTGGAAGACGTCCTTAATCGCTGCGCAGATCTCGTCGGTGGAGATTTCGATGACTTCGTCGACGTACTCTCTGCAAAGGCGGAAGGTCTCTTCGCCGACGACCTTTACTGCGGCGCCGTCGGCGAAGAGGCCGACTTCTTTGAGCTCAACGCGGTGGCCGACTTTCAGCGACTCGACCATTGCATTTGCGTCGTGGGTCTCGACGCCAATAATCTTGATATGGGGCGCAATGCGCTTAATATAACAGGCAATACCCGCAATGAGGCCACCACCACCCACGCAGCAGAAGATAGCCTTGAGGTCTGCGATGTTAGCCTGGCGGGCGAGCTCCATGGCAATGGTGCCCTGACCGGCAATGACATACGGGTCGTCGAAGGGGGGAATATTTGTGAGGCCGTGCTTCTCCTCAAGACGCTTGCACTCGGCCTTCGCGGCGTCAAAGTCGGCGCCGTGCAGGACGATCTGGGAGCCGAGGCGGGCGACGTTGGCGGTTTTGATGCTAGGCGTGGCGAGAGGCATGACGATGGTGGCCGGGATGCCGAGATGCTTGGCCGAGTAGGCGACGCCTTGGGCGTGGTTTCCTGTGCGCGGGTAAGTAACTGCGAGTGCTCTCAATGCGACGGGGACGGGGGAGAGGCGGGGACGGGGGAGGGAGAGATACCGGCAGAACAGGCAATCACCCCCTTCCAACGGTCTTCCGCCGGCATGTGCGCCATCTTGTTATATGCGCCCCTAAGCTTGAAGCTAAACACCGGCTGCAGGTCCTCCCGCTTCATGAGCACCTTGTAGCCCAGCCGGTTCGACAGATTGACGGCATGCGTGACGGGGGTCTCCTTGATGACATCGTAGACCCGAGATGTCAGGATGAGTCGCATGTACTATCACCACACCCATCAGCGAAACATGTAAAAAAAAACACTGCTGCGCGATAATTTGACTCACGTCGGGGGCGCCGTCATCTTGTGTGAGCGCAGAGGGAATGGCTGCCCGCGCGACGGGGTCCTTCGTGCCAGTGGTGTCCGGCACGGCGGAGCTGTATCCGGTGAGACTGGTACCTTTGGGCTCCATTGCCGGTGGGTGGGCGGAGGGGGGGGTGGTTATTCGGGGGTGCGGTGCGGTGGTCGGGGGTGAGAGAGAGTTGGTGAGTCGTTGTGGCGGGGTTGCATGCATGGATCAGAGCTAGAATGCGATACCCCGCCAAAAAAGCTCCCTGGAAAAATCTTCAGGCTCGGGATTCTACACGGGTGTGGTTTGTACCCGGGAACTAATGCCGACGGGTGAAAGAGAGGAGAGGGAGAGATTTGGGGTATTTGTTGGATAGAAAAGATTTTCAATTGTGGGAAATGATCATATGTACCGGGTGTTCACCATAAATACCGAGAACCCCCCCTGTTTGAAATATAAGCCACCAGTGGCGGGTAGGAGGCAACCAATGATAGTTATGCAATTTATGTGAGGAAAAAAATACCGAGAACCCCATGTACGAACACCCACGAACACCAGTTCCGCCGCTCACGAACACCAGTTCCGCCGCTCACGAACACCAGTTCTGCCGCTCACGAACTATCTATAGCTATATATACAAGTATTTAGTATCTAGTATCTCGTAGCTTGACCCCTAGCAGCAATGACTGCTTCTAATCTCCTAGGCATGCTTCTAATTAAAGCATCCAGTCTATCAATACCAATATTATCCCATGCCCGTTGTAGCATTGCTTTCAGTACCTCCTGTAACGGAGCCATTTCAACTGTCTGGTGTATGAGTACACACAGGGCCCGGTTACATGCTGAGAGTTATTGTTAGAAGCCAGTTGCACAGTGACATGCAAGTACCGGCAGTGTGGTTAGCTACCAACTGTCAGAGTAACTACATTCTGAGCGCTAGGAAGAGGATCTACTCATGGGAGCAATGACTGACGAGTCTGTGCCTCGCCAATGATTAGAAGGCTAGCCAGAGTGAAGCTCTGAGTGCTCAGCGATCCTCCACATCCTCTGAGCATTGGAAGTCCGCCAGTAGTGGAAGAGACTATGCCTGGGAAGTCTACAATAAGCGGAAGCTCTACAGCAATGATTAAGCTTACACCTGAGCGGCAGCTCATTCATGCAGGCCCCTAGTTGTGTGGCAACAAAGGCTGCAGGTGTTACAAAGGCTTTGACTAAGGGTGGTTGCCTTCGGAATCGGAAGCACTCGCTGACGCTTAGAGAGAAGCGGGGTAGCGATGGTATTGCTTCCCTTCCACAAGGAGGCAGCACCGGAACTTAGTAAGGAAGTAGGAGCAGAGAATAGAATCCTTTGGAGTATAAGTACTCAGGATCATTCCCGCCCAACTGACCTGATCCTCATCTTCGAGTAGACCATTATCGGTAGCAGAGCCCTTAAAGATTATTGAGTTCTAGCGATAGTATCTTTGAATAAATCTGCACCTGATTTCTATCTTGCACGGCCGCATCTATTCTATTGGATTCTAGCGATACATAGATAGGCTGCCCCCGTTACAGATAATCTTTAGTGCTCAAATCACCTTCAGATTATTCTTTCCTCTCACAACATGTCCGCCCTCCCGGCTCCCCAAGCGCCTCTTCAGATTGAATGGCAACCGGCAGCTCTAGAATTCCAAGAGGGACAGACACAGTTGATCCACAAGCCCAGGACGGCGCTCCAGTCCTACATCCCCGGATGTGAGCCCACCTGGCAAGATACCGACGAAGTCACCCTACAGGACTTCTTTGCGGAATTGCAGCGCTACCTGAAGCACAGCCTGCAACAGGAAGTCATCAAGGCCGGCAATGCGCTAGCCTTGGTGCAAGAAAGACAAGAAGCTGAGGCAGTCCTGCTCCGGAATGCCTTCGGCTATATGCAAGAACAAGTCTCCTCAGTCCAGGCACAACTCCAGAGTTATGCTCAGAGAGATGACTTAGGAGCGGATGAGATGGAGGACATTGAATGGACAAACCCGGCGATGCCCCCTAACTTCCTGGAAGACATCCAGAGAGCCATTAATGAAGGAAGGCTCTCCATCGCCAGGATGCCTACACCAGCACCTGTCCCCAATCCCGCACCTCCGCAAAACTCCAGGGCCTCATCCAGAGCGGCCCTGAGAACCTTCCACCAAAGGGTGAACCCCTTTGCAGCGTTTCCAGTCAGGTCTATCAGGCAGAGGACACTTCCCCTGATGATGCCAGCGGCCATTGGAGGCTCACCTTTACCTCCTCAGAGAGCCCCATCAAGCCCGTTGGCAGGCGGCCTAGCAAGGCCCCCCCGACAACCTATAGGAGACGACGATTACTACTCCCAGACACCGGTCAGGAGTGGTCCCTCCGGGCTCCCTCCAGCCTGGGTTCGCCAGGGGTTATCCCCAGAATCCCACAGAGGCTCACCACCCCCGGAGTAACCTAGGAGGAACCTCCAGCCAGAAGGAAACCCTGGTGGAGAAAACCAGAACCCAGAACCAGCGGGTAATGGTGGAGGAGATGGAATTGTCCCCCCAGTTGGCGGCGCTCCCAACCCAGGAGGGGACTCAGACAGTTCAGACTCGGAGCCTGAGGATGGTGACAGGAGAGGATGGCGAAGGTACCTCAGGAAGAGGTTGGAGAGGCAACAGAAAGAACTCCTGGCCTCCATGGCACAGTTCATGAGACCTCCGGCCCCCTCACACCCCTCCGCTGCCTCTAGGGCCCGAGAACCCAAAGCACCCCCTCCGGCCAAGTTCAATGGCAAAGCAGATAACGTGGAGACCTTCATCCGGCAATGTGAGAACGTCTTCTCCATTGAGGGCCAGTCCTTTACCTCTGAAGAGGTCAGGATCCGATATGCTGGCAACCTGATGGAAGGAGATGCTCCGGTCAAGTGGTATGAAGCTTACCACAACTCTATCGACCAAGCTTCTGCCAACCGGGTAGCTGGGATGCCTGTGGTGTTGGATGAGAGATGGAAGCGCTGGGATTCCTTTGTGGATGCTCTCAGAGCAGCCTTTGGTGAAGCCATCTCTAGGGATGATGCGGTAGCCCAATGGAACACCCTTACCCACACAGCTAAGGGAGGAATAGACTCCTTCCTGAATAGCATTATTCAGCTGATGTGGAAGACTGGCTACGAGGGTCAGTTAGTGGATGATAAGATCCTTAGTTCCCTCCTTCCGGACCTAGGCATGAGTTGGTGTAACGGGGGTGCCTTGAAAGGGCGCGACCGTGACTTCGATCAGGTAGATAGGCAGAAAGGAATTCGACAAGCTATCCTTTCGGCTCGTTCGATGGAAAGATAGAGTTTCATTTGTTTGATCGTTATTTGTAGTCTAGAAACTTAATAACTTTAAGGGGGCTCCTCGCTGGTAAAGACTCGCTGATCCTTTCTGACGTGGTAAAGCATATTTTCCGGGCATCGGCTGCAAAGTTATTGCGCCTCAAAGGTTGAATGCCAAGGTAGGGTAACTTATGTTTGGGGTTACCCTTCCTTATTTGGTCTGCTCGTCCTGCTGCTCTAGTTTTGGTCCAGTCGTCTAGCTTGACTTGTAAGACTTCTTGCTCGCCAGGATCTCTACCCTCTATACCAATAGAGGTAGGGGCGCATCTGCCCTTCTCTTCACCCATCGATGAAGAACCAGCTGCGGTTAACCTAGGGCCGTATGGCTTGACTGGTAGAACAGGTATTTTTGTAACAGCCCTCCTGTGGCCCTGTTACACTACTCCTCCCTCCGGTAGACTCGTCCCGAGTCTAACCTAGGGTTTTTGGTATGGTACGTTATGAGCATACAAGAAAATGTAGCTCTAATAATCATTCCATACAAACTCAATGTAACGGGGACAGCCTTTCCTCGTATCGCTAGAATCTGAGAGAAAGGATTTGGCCGTGCAAGATAGAAATCAGGAAATCGGATAGTTGGGCGGGAAGGATCCTGAGTACTTATACTCCAAAGGATTCCATTCCCTGCTCCTACTCCCTTACTAAGTTCTGGTGATCCCTTCTAGCGGAAGGGAAGCAATACCACCGCTACCCCGCTTCTCTCTAAGCGTTAGCGGGTGCTTCCGGTTCCGAAGGCAACCACCCTTAGTCAAAGCCTTTGTAACACCTGCAGTCTTGATTGTCGCACAACCGGGACCTGCATGAATGAGCTACCGCTCAGGCGTAAGCTTAATCATTGCTGTAGAGCTCTTCACTTATTGTAGACTTTCCCAGGCATAGTCCCTGCCACTACCGGCGGACTTATCATGCTCAGAGGATGTAGAGGATCGCCGAGCACTCAGAGCATCACTCTGGCTGGCCTTCTAATCATTGGCGAGGCATAGACTCGTCAATCATTGCTCCCATGAATAGATCCTCTTCCTAGCGCTCAGAATGTAGTTACTCTGACAGCTGGTAGCTAACCACACTGCCGGTACTTGCATGTCAATGTGCAACTGGCTTCTATCAATAACTCTCAGCATGTAACCGGGCCCTGTGTGTACTCATACACCAGACAGTTGAAATGGCTCCGTTACACTCTATTTTTTGCATCCATTTCTATTGACAAAGGAAACCTCAAGTGAAACGTGTGACCTAACAAGGGGAGACTCGTTTTCTCCACGCTTATCCCAGAACACTCCGTCGTCTCGGTTTCCCGCACTTTCCTGTATTACCATGCGTCCCATGATTTTCGGGGATACTTCGCATGGAACTCTCGGAGTGGCTCGTCTGCCATTCCTTACAACAATTTGTACGGTTCCCAAGAGTCTTCTGAGAGATAACCCTCCCAGGTAATCCGATATTGCACGAACTTCTTTCCACGACCAGCCTGCTGTCATTGGCTATCGGCTATTTTCTTGAGAACGTAACTGCCTTCCCCTTGAACCTCATCCGGAGGTGGAAGCAGTATAGCTCGTTGAGGGTCCAGCAGAGATATATGGAAGATATCATGAATGTTCCACTGAGTGGGTAGATTCAGCCTGTAGGACGCGACGCCAAGTTTCCCGACAACCTCAAAGGGACCCATTTTTTTTTTTTTTTTTTTTTTTTTTTTGGTGGTCTAGCTTATTTGAGGGTCACTTGGTTAAGATGTTGCATCGGTCCAGCATCACCTCGTCCCTAACCTTCAGTTCTGGAGCACTCATCTGTTTCTGATCATACCATTTTTTTCTGCTGTGCTTGTGCCGCGCTGGACGCGTCGAAGTTGTCTAGTTTCTGTTTAAGTGAGGGCCAAGTGGAATCTGGTTGAAACCTATAGTTCGCGTAGAATGGCGATGCTTTGGTTGACTCTTGGGTGGCCGTGTTGTAGGCGTACTTGGCAAGCGGGAGTAACTCTGCCCAATCGTCCCGCTGACAGAAGCAATAGTTTTGAGATACTGTTCTAGCGTTTGATTGACTCTCTCAGTTTGCCCGTCAGTTTGAGGACGATATGTTTCGAATCTAGAGTCCTGATCGGAGATAATCTCCTCAGGAAGTCCATGCAGTCGCCATATCTCCCGGAGGAAGATTTGAGCAAGTTCTTCGATGGTTGCTTTGGTGATAAAGTCCATTGAAATGGAACTCCAAGGAATAGAGAGGACCTCTAAAGGTTGCAACATCCCTTTCTTCTTGTGTGTTTGAGGCTTTAGCGCGTTGACATGTATCGCAACTCTGAACGTATTCTTCCACATCGTTGTCCATCTTTTGGCAAAGGACAGTGCCCGAAGGCGTTCTGCCGTTTTGAATTGTCCAAAGTGACCAGCAGTCTTCGAATCATGTAGGGCGCTCAGGATCTTGAGCTTCAGTTCCCGATGATTTGGAATGTACCACCTTTCCTTATAGAAGACGTGTCCGTCCTTTAAAGTCAGGTATCGGTTCACCAGATTCCCAGAGGTGTTCTCAATGGCTTTTTTCAAAGAAGGTACTCTGGATCCAAGGCTGCTTGAGCCCAGATTTCATCCAGGAGCACCGGTGTGAGTTTGCAGATTTGGGCTGATCTTGCACATGCTGAGTTGATCATAACGATCGGGTGTTGGACAGAACCCATTATAAGTTGTCCTGGCTTAAACAAGAATTTCAGGGTCTTGATGAGCCTTACCCCCCTCTTTAAGGGCGTGGTCCCAACGCCGCGACAAGATGTCTGGTTTGGCGTTTTTAGTTTTTCCAGGGCGGTATACAACTTTGAAGTCAAACTCCGCGAGGTTGGCCGCCCATCGAGCTTATCTCGGTTTCAGCGCCCCCCCCCTTTTTTTTTTTTTTTTTTTTTTTTTTTTTTTTTTTTTTTTTTTTTTTTGCTGGTTGGTGACGACCGTGACCGTATCTTTGTAGGAACGCAGAAGGTGACTCCGGGGGTGGTGTACCTCTATGGGATTCCGGGACAACCCCTTGGCGAACCCAGGCTGGAGGAAACCCAGAGGTGTAACGGAGGTAAAGCGAGCCCAACTCATGCCTAGGTTCGGAAATATGGGAACTGAGGATCTTATCATCCACTAACTGACCCTTGGCTGTGAGGGTAAGGGCCTTCCATTGGGCTGCCGCATCATCCCTAGAGATAGCTTCGCCAAAGGCTGCTCTGAGAGCATCCACAAAGGAATCCCAGCACTTCCATTTCTCATCTAACACCACAGACATCCCAGCTATCCCGTTGGCAGAAGCTTGGTCAATGGAGCTGTGGTAAGCCTCATACCAGTTGGCTGGGGCTTCTCCTTCCATCAGGTTACCAGCATATCGGATCCTAACCTCTTCGTAGGTAAAGAACTGGCTTTCAATGGAGAAGACATTCTCACATTGCCTGATGAAGGTCTCCACATTGTTTGCTTTGCCATTGAACTTGGCCTGAGGGTGTGCCTTTGGTTCTCGGGCCCTGGAGGCAGCGGAGGGGTGTGAGGGGCCGGAGGTTTCATGAACTGTGTCATGGAGGCCAGGAGCTCTGTCTGCTGCTTCTCCAGCATCTTCCTGAGGTATCTCCGCCATCCTCTCCTATCTCCATACTCAGGCTCCGAATCTGAACTATCTGAGTCCCTCCCGGGTTGGGATCGCCACCAACCGGGGGGACTATTCCATTTTGTCCACCATTACCCGCTGGTTCTGGGTTCTGGTTTTTTCTCCACCGGGGGTTTCCCTCCGGCTGGAGGTTTCCCTCCGGCTGGAGGTTTCTCCTGGGAGACTTCGCTCGTTGAAGCATGACACAATGGCACCTAACTCCTTGTCGTGAACGTCATAATTCCGTTCGG